>NW_026851171.1:0-2698 GCF_030913465.1 Colletotrichum navitas
GTATAAAGATATAGTAACTTTATATTAGATAATAAATAGATCTACTTTAGTGTTATTATATAAGTAGTTATATACTATACTACTACTTAAATAGAACTTAAGTTATACTAGCTAAGTCTAAAGTATAATTCTCTGTTAATATAACTAATAGCTAAGTATCTAGTCTATACTCTTTAAACTTAACTTATAAACTACTTATAGTTAACTAACTAGGTGTTATATAATTCTTATTATTAAGATTCTAATAGTTTAGAGTACTTTAGTCTTTTTAGATAACTATAAGTATAAAATAAATCTAGTTTTATTAGGAAGAAAAGTTCTATATTATATATAAATTAAAGTTAGCATAAAGATAAAAATAATAAAATAAAGTAAATTTATATAACCTATTAAAGTATATTACCTACTATATATATATACTATAGAGAAGTTTAAGTCTTTCTTAATAGCTATAAGTATATAATTATTATAACTTAATAAGTTATAGGTAATATTGCCCTACTAGACAAGATAACTAGTAGGTAGTATAGTATTTATATAAAACTAATAATAGGTTAAATTAAGATAACCCCTTAGACCTAGAAAAACTATAGTATAAGGTATATAAAGATAAAGAAGTAATTATAAAGATAAAGTAATTACTAGTAATTACTAAAGTAAGTACTTACTAGTATTTACTAAGCACTTACCTTATATAAGAATAGTAATTACTTATAATTATTAGTTATCTAGAAGAATTAGGACTTATATATAAAATAAACTTAAATATACTTAAAGATAGACTTTTATAGCTCTTTAGTAATTAACTTCTTATAATATACTTTATTTAAATAACTTTTAGTATTTAACCTTAGTAATTTAATTAATAAAAGCTATATAAGCTACTTTAATAACTATTAACTACTTTACTAATTACTAAGTAATTAATAGACTAGTAAGACTAATACTACTATTAACTAAGTATTAACCTTAGCTTATTCTTAGTAGAAACCTTACTATTAGATTACTAATTATAATACTTTAATTACTTTTATTAAGTAAGTTTACTTTAATACTTACTTAATAGTAAAAACACTATATTAACCTCTAAGAATATACCTTTAATAAGTACTTCTAAGTCCTAGTGTTCTCTAGATAAAGAACTTAAAGATATTATAAAGCTTAATAATAAATCTCTTTTACTTAATCTAAGATTTAATAAAGACAGTAAGGCTATCCTTAGTATAGATTAGTAAAAATATTCTTTACTTTAGTCTAAGTATACTATTAGTTTTATAATATTAGCTTTAAAGATAAACCTAAGAAAGTTATTTATATTACTTTATTTTTTAAAAAAAAAGCGTTAGCCTAGTTAAAACTTTACTTAATAAACTATATAATAAATAACTAAGTAGACCTAAAGATAAAAACCTAAGAAATTCTTTATAAATACTCTAGGTTTAAAAAGGTACTACTATTACTATTTTAAGACCTTAATAAAAGATAATAAGCTAAGTAAGAACTATTTAACCTAAGATAGACTAAGGCTACTTTATACTATATAGCTAAATTCTAAAGACTTACTACTAGACTTAATATTAGTTAAGAATTCTTAATCTTTATATTTTACTAAAGACTTAAGGAAGATATTAAGAATAAACTAGTTAAAATTATAAACCTACCTAAAGATTTCTTATTATATATTAAACTTACTATTTAAATTAATATATAAATATATAAATAATAAAATAAAAAAAAGAAATATAATAATTTAATATAAATATAGGTAAAAAGTACACCTAAGGACTAAAGCTACTAAGATAATAAAATAATATATTTAATAAATAATAAAGACTTTATAAAACTTAGGTAAGCACCTTTAAAGAATACTATACTAAATAAATAAATATAAGTATAGTATATAAACAAGAATAATAGCTACTATAAGACCTTAAGACTATTAAATACTTTAACTATAAAAAAATAAGTTACTATATATAAGACTATAAGTAACGTAACTAACTTTAATATAAGATTTTACTAGAGTATACTAAAAAAGCTAATATAGCTACTAAGAAAGTCCCTTATTAATAACTAGTATAGGCTACTTACTATAATAATAACTATACTATATACTAAGATAGTAAAAAATAAGTAAAATAGTATCTTAAGGAGCTAAAGATAAAGAATATCTCTATAGGAAAAAAGAACCCTAATAAAGAATAGAAAAACTAGAATATTACTATAATACTTATAATAGTGTAAGATATAACTCTTAAAAAACTATAAGATATACTTACTATACTTAAACTTAATATAATTAAAGAGTAACTTAAGTAAAAAATAGTAGTAATAAAGAATAACTATAGATAAATACTACTTAATAAGACTTTACTAAAGAGAAACCTTAAGATTATTACTATAGTTAAGAAGTAATATAAGATAGTAGTAGAGATCTAGGAGACCCTTAATAAAAGAACCTAGAATAGAACTATTATACTTAGTAATAGCTAGATCTATAATAAGTTAAGACAAGAACCTATAGATCTCTAGATTATTAATAAATATACTAGTAAAAATACTTATTAAGTACTAAGTAAGTATAATAAGTAAGTACTATAAAGTTATACTAGACCTTATAAAACCTATAATAATAAAAAAGAATATATAATAATAAGTTAAAGTAAAGATAAAACTAAAAAAACTTCTTTTACTAACT
>NW_026851172.1:0-2680 GCF_030913465.1 Colletotrichum navitas
TCTAAAGCTCTAGATTAATATATAATTAGTAAATAAACGCTTTAAACACTACCTATAGATTTACCTTGCCTATTATATTAAGTGTAAAGTAATAGTTCTTTTATTAGGTCTAAAGTAATAAGGTTACCTTTAAGAGAGCCTATTTAATATAGTACTAATTAGTAGCTATATAAAGCTAGTTTTTTGTCTTAATAACTACTAACTAATTAGCTACTTACTTAAGGGTACTATCTTCTTAAAGGGTACTATACGCGTATACTAGTAGGTATTTATATTAATAGGCAGTAATTACTAGGTAGTTAGTAAAGAGCTAAAGAATTATTATATTTTAGCTCTAAATTATATATATTAGCTCTTATATTAATAGATTAGAAGAAATAGGTTAGTTAGGTTCTAATTTATTAGTATTTAGTTAGTAAGTAGTTACTAATAAGTACATTAATTAGGCTAGTGTCTCTTTATTATTTATCTTCTAAGCTAATCTCCTCTAGGAGGTTAAAGTTAAATAATTATAAAGGGATTAGCTATAGGCCTTAATTAGGGAGAAAGATAAGGGTAGTTATATTATTAGAATTTAACTTAGCCTTTTAACTAGGTGTTCTAGCTAGGCTATTCTTATATATATATATATAATACCTAAGGTATTACTAAAGGCTTACTAACTAATTACCTAAATCTTATCCTTAGTATTCTACCTATTAACCTAGGGGACTAATATCCTTATAAATACTAGGTTAACTACACCTACTATAGCTAAGGGTATAACTAGTAGTTTAGTAATAACTATAGTAATAGTAACTATTATAGTAATAATAATAGTAACTATAATACTAAGAAGTACTATATCTACTATAAGCCTAGTTATTAGTTAATAAAATATACTACTAATAAGTAATATAAGGTATATTAATAATTTAAAAATAACTACTAAGTAAAAGACTTTTTACTAACTATATATTAAACCTTTTTTACTAGCTATAAAAGTAATTACCTATAAGAAGAAGAAGATAATAAAGATAATAATAAAGACCTTAGTTACTACCTTTAAGGTAATTATACTCTTAAAAGTAGTAAAAATAAACTAGAAAGTAATACCTTTTATACCTCTACTATATTCTTTAGTAGTACTACCTTTAGTAGTAATAAACTTACCTTTAGCCTAGCTAACTAAGCTATTTATTACTAGTTAATAAAGGATAACCTTAGTATAGTATTATTAGATCTAGCTACCTCTTTTATATTAAATTATTACTTATTAGGTACCTTTTAAAGTATTTTACTTAATATAAGTATAGTAACCTTCTTTACTACTAGTTATAAGGGGTTAGTACTACCTTTTAATAGGTGTATAGTAACTTAATATAATTAATCTAGACTAAGGAAGAAAGGCTATTTATAGTAGTATATATCTTATGTATATAAGGTTAAATAGGGGCACTAAGTAAGCGTTAACTAAATACGCCTACTTTATTAGCCTTGCGCATTATAGTAGGCAAAGCTTTACTACACTTACTATAGCTTTAGCCTATAATATATACCTCTTCCTCCCCCTAGCGCCTAGGAAAATAAAGCCTCTAGGCCCTACTAGCCCTTCTACTCTATATAACCTTTAAAATTAAACCTATAGTTATTACTTACTATAATTTAGTTATTAGTTTTCTTTTTTTTTCTTTCTCTAGGCTTCTTTATTAGTATTATAAGTATCTTTTTACTACTATATATTACTATTATAAAGTAATTATTTTACTAATATAGTTTTTATTAATTAAAGATAATTAAAAATAAAAGATACTAATAAGTTACCTTTATAAGTATATATATATATATATATATAAACCTACTATTAATTTATTACTAACTTATTATATTATAGCCTTTTACCTTTAGCTAAAGCCTTTTACCTATAAGTAAAAAAGAGGCTATCCCTAAGACCTTATTATTACTATTAACCCTAAGTATACCTCTATTATACTAGTCTATATATCTAATTTACGCCTATATTATAGTAGATTTATAGCTAATATTAAAGATAGTCTTCTTCTTTATACTACCTATAGTAAAAAAGGTCTACCTCTTAGTAAGCACTATCTAGTGTTCTTTTTACTAGTTATATACTAACTACCTAGCTAAGGACTTTATAATACCTTATTATACTAAAAATATAATATCTAGTAGTACTTACTATACTCCTTATATATTAAATAACTAATTTACTTTAAAGTATAAGTTTACTTTTTTTATATTTACTACTTCTTTTATATACTAATTCTTTCTCTTAAATACCTATTACCTCTATAGTCCTTTATAAAGCTATAAATACTACTATTACTACTATTACTAGTAGCCTTATAAAGAACTTAGCCTTTTAAGGTGTTTATACTACTACTACTAAGGCCTAGTTAGTCTTAGTATACACTAAGTAGTAGGCTACTTATATAGCTTAAAAGAGTACTAAGAGTATATACTTATATAAGTAAGCTAAATCTAAAGTATAGCCTAATATACCTATAGTATAGCCTATAGCTATACCTTTTTTTTTTATACTAGCTACTACTACTACTACTACTACTACTACTACTACTAATACTACTATTTTTTTATTTAGTAGGCCTAGCCTAAGTAGTTTTATAACTACTTAGGCTAAATAGCTTATTATAGCCTAAAAAAGTATTACTAGCTC
>NW_026851173.1:0-2666 GCF_030913465.1 Colletotrichum navitas
TATAATAAAAAGTTTTACTTTAGGTATAATAAAATACTTACTAAGCTTTAAAGCTTTTATATCCTTAGAAAAGTAAAGTTAATAAAAGCTTATATTATCTATTACCTAGTATACTAAAGTAACTAATAAATTACTAAAAGGCTATAGATCTTTTTAACTTATTATAATACCTAGTGTACTTTACTATACTATCTTTATAGACTTTATTATAAATATACTAGAAGTTTTAACCTAAGGTAGTTTTTAGGCTATACTTAACTTTTATATATTTAATAGCCTATATACTATAACTATAAGTTTAGTAAAAAGTCTTGCTTATCTAGGATATATAAGGTATAAGGCTTACTACTAGGCCTAGGTATTACTTTAAATACTTATAATATATAATAGGGACTACTAATAGTAATTATTAGTAACTATAACCTTAAGTTTATCTCTATAATATAAGTAAAATATTTAACACCTTTAAAGTATAATTACTTATATTTATAGTGTATTATCTTAGACTAATAGTTAAAATAAAAGAACTAACTAAATAGTTAAAATTACTATATACTTTTATATATATACTAACCTTAATATCCTATAGACTAATATTCTTATAGCTTTATAGTACTTACTTAATAACTTATTAATAGTTATAGTAAGTTATTTACTAAATAAGGTTATTCTTAGATTTTACTATAGGATAATACTAAAGTATATTAATAAAAATAGACTTTTATTAAAGTCTTTTAATATCTTATATTAAATATACTAGGTAAAAGTACTAGCTTTTATTAATATAGTAAAAGTAATAAAAAAAATAATATAACTATTCCTATTACTTTATAAAACTTAACGTTAAAAATAAGGTTTTTTTTAACTTAGTAAAGGCTACTTATTACTAGGTAAGCCTAAGTAAAAATAGTCTTCCTAGTGCACTAGACCTTTCTATATTATCTATATAGTTAGGCTAAAAGCCTATAAACTTAACCTACTACTATACTAGAAGGTCTACCTAGTAGTATTAACTATATAGCTATAGAAAACACTAACTAGTAATAACCTTTTTAGAAAAAAGTAATTACCCTTAGAGCTAGTAGAAGTAAATAGTATAAAGGAATTTAAAGTTAAGAGAATTATAGACTATAAAGTTAACTAGTAAAAGAACTACCTATTAGTTAAGTATTTTATTAAGTAAAAGGGGTACTTACTAGTGTTTAATATATAGGAACCTTATAGAAACCTTGCTTTTAATACTAATAATATAGTAACTAACTTTAAAAAGGCTAACTTTATTAATTAAGTAGTAAAGTATATAAGAAAATAAGGCTAAAAGCTTATACTACTAGACTTTTATAGATACTACTATAGTTAGCACTAAAATAGTTATAATACTTTATAATAATATAAAAAAAAACTTAGCCTTATACCTTTATTCTTAATAATAACTTTATTTCTTAGTTTTTTTAATAAAAATAATAATAACCTAAAGATAACTAATATTTTCTTTTTATTAAAATATATAGTTATATAGTAGATAATAAGAATATTTATATAGGTTAATATCCTAAAATAATAAAAGAAGCTTTTACTTAATATAACTAACTATACTTTTTTTACTTATAGTTACTAATAATAATAATAAGATAAATTAACTTACTTACTTATAACTACTATTTTTTTATTTTTAACTTACTAAACCTATTACTTTTTTATTACTATTACTAACTTTATTATATTACTACTATTATTAATAATAAGCTATTAATATTTGTATAGTAATAATATCTTTTTTTTATACTTCTTTTTTTTTCTTTCTTATAAACTTTTACCCCTTAAACAAGAAAAAAAAACTAGCTATTATAAGCGCCCTAATATAATTTAGTCTTATCTTAGGTAATAATAATCCCTTAAACCTAGACACTATTAACTTTAACTAGTACTTAATAAAAATAACCTTCTCTATATTACTAGCCCCTAGGTAGGTTAGCCTAATAAGTAAACTAACTAGCTTAATAAGGTTACTATTACCCTAGTTAATAAGCCTAGATCTATTCTTAAGTTATCCTTTATAGCTATTAATTAACTAGCCTCTTAATCCTAAGATAAAAAGTAGGCTACTAATATTATAGTAGTAATAACTAAGGTTAAATAACTTATAACTATATTACCTAGAACAAAGATTCTAAGATAAAGAGAAAAAAAAAACTATAGTAAGGCCTTCCTCTATAGCCTTACCTTTAAATCCCTCTATAAACCTTTTCCTAGTTATATAGCCTCTAGTAGTCTATACCTAGCTTTAGTAGTCTTTATAGCTTATTAGCTATACTTAGTATAGCTATTATAGTCTATAGTCCTAGTTACCTTATAATATTATTTTCCTCTTTACTAGTAATATTATCTATAATATTAAAATTTATTAACTAGCCTTAAAAATAACTTTTTTTTATAAGTTAATTTTTTTATTTTCTTATATAAATCTTTTTTTTAAGAAATATCTTTTTAAAGTAAAAGCTAGTAAAGTAAAGTTAAGGCCTAAAAAGTATTAGTTAGCTTATAAGGTAGTAGTAAGTTAATAGTTTATTAGGTAGCTTTATTATTATTAAAGTAAAAAAGTACTCTAGTATTTTTTACTATAGCCTATAATTATTAAGGTAGATTAACTAAAGGTCTAGTAGTTA
>NW_026851174.1:0-2639 GCF_030913465.1 Colletotrichum navitas
TTATACTATTTAAGTGCCTTTATCTAAGCTATAATTAGGAGGTTATTAGCTATAGTGTCTTTAACCTAGGTATTAATAGTGTTAAATACCTTCTTTTTTTACTTCCTTTTAGCCTTAGAGGCTATAAAGTTTAAGATATATATCTAGTAAGTAATCTTAGTGTTTAGGTTACTTATTATTAAAAGAGGTTTTTAATTATTCTTACTACTTTACTTAAGATTTTTATTATTAATAAACTTATTAATTATAAAGACCTTATATATATTAGGTATCGTATCTAGATAGGCTTCTCTATTACTTATAGTAGCTAGCTTATCTAGGTCTTTAAACTCCTAGATATATTTTAATTAGGCTTTAAGTTAAAGGGTAAAGTACTATAAGAGCTAGTTACTTTATAACCTAAGCTTCCTTATAGTACTAATTATTATAAATAATTTAAGAGATATTATAAGAAAATATATTTAAGATAGTTTAGTTAAGAGAGATAGTTCCTAGACTATATACGTTAGTAATAATAGGATTAAGGGTATAGTATAAGCTAGGCTTATAACTATTATAATACACTTATTTAGTTATAAAATATTATAAGAAGATAGCTTTACTATCTATATTCTAGCCTACTTATTAGGGCTTATAAATATATATATTAGTAAAGTAGATTAAGGTAGTAGATCTAGATTAATAGATGTTCTAGCACTAATTTAATCTACTTAAAAGGCTATATAATGCTATAAAGGCATTATAATACTTATATAACTAAACTTTCTTCTTACTTAGCTCCTTTTCTTTTAGCTTTCTTGTTAAGGATTAGAGAAATAAATAGATTAGGGGACTTAAGAACTACTTATTATACTTAGCTTATAGATCTTAGTAAGTAGTATAAAGATAATTAGGCTTCTGTAGTCTATAGGCTAGATATTAATTATAATAGACAGTATATTATTAGTGTATTAGGTAGCACTAGTCTAGATTTCTTAAAAGCTTTTAATATCTAGGCTTTATACTCTTCTATAACTTACTAAGGTATCTATAGAGGCTACTGTAGTCCTATAAGTAACCTATTAATTAGTATTAGACTATTATTCTAAGGTAAGATTAGAGAAGTAGAAGGTATTACCTTACTTAACTCCTTAATACTAAGAAGTAAAGTCTTAGAAATAGATTAATATTATATATTATATTTATAATAAAATAAGGTAAGTAGTACTAGTTAAGAGGGTAATAAAGAGAGTAATTAAGGAGTAGTTAATAGTAGTTATATAGAGGATAATTAGTACTTAGTTAAAGTTACCTAGTTTAGCTTAGATCTAATTATAATAATATTATCTAACTTAGCTAGTAGAACTATATAAGGTCTTACTTTATTACTCTAGAATTCTTTAAAAGATATAGCTAGAATATCCCTTATAGTATTATAGTAGTATAATCCTTTATAGTAGAACTTAAAACTAATTTACTTAATCTATAATAATTATAACTTATCTCTAAAGCTTCCTTAAAGACTTAGGTCTATCTAGAATATATTCCTAGTTAAGTAAAGTTCTTTAAATTATAGTACTATTTAGAACTATTTAAGTATATATTAACTATATTTTATTCTCTTAGTTACTAAACTAAATTAATAATATATATACTTATATTAATTAGTTAATAAATATATAGTAAGGTGTTTATTTTCTAATAGAAATCTTTTAAGTCTATAGTATTATTAATAAATAGTTATTCTAATTATTTATTAGCCTAAAGAAGATTATACTAGTAGATTATACTATCTCTCTAGTCTATAATTAGAGTAATAAAGTAGCCTAGATTACTTATATAAAGAGAAAATACTATAATATATACCTATATCTTAATTATATTAGTAATCTTATTTATAGTAGGTAAAATAGCTTTAACTTTACCTTAATCTACTATACTTTCCTAAGTAATTAAAATAATAGTAATATTTTAAATAAAAGCTAAGTCTTATATTATAATTTATAGTATAGCTCTAATTTTATCCTTTATAATTTAATCTTTATATAAAAAATACCTTTATAAGTTATAGTAGTTAATAAAAATACTTTTTACCTTAGAATATAGTTAACTTATTTATATTAGATTACTTATTATATTTTAAATATATCTTAGTATTATATAAAGAATTTATCTATATTATTCTAGTATAGCTAGTTAAAGAATTAGATATTGTCTAAAGTAAAGATTATCCTTAGGAAGTTCTTTTTATTAAGATCTAGTTATAGTGTAGGCGTATTTAAGTATATAACTTAGTATTTACTTACTAATTAAGAAACTAAGAGAACTTTACTGCTTAGATTAAAGCAGGAGAAGTGTTTTTAAGGCTAATTATATAGTTATTTCTCTAGTGTTTAAACTAAGACTAGATATCCTTTTATTATTAATAGTAAAGAAGCACTAGATCTAAGTATAATTATTTACCTAATCCTAGGTAAGTAAAATAAAAGTAAAAAGAGATAAGAATAATATTATAACTATAATTAAAAAAAAGTAAAAAGGAATACTAGTAAATATTTATAAATTAAAGAAGAAAATTAGGTTTATATAGTTAATAAAGAAAAGTAAGCTTTAAAAAAGTAAATAGATAAGTAGAAGTACTTAAATAATAGTCTAATTAT
>NW_026851175.1:0-2608 GCF_030913465.1 Colletotrichum navitas
AGGTTATATATAAAGTATATCTCTATATAGGCAACTATAATATCCTTATATATATATATTTTTATATTCCTTATAGTAATATTATAATAAGGGTTAAGGTTAAGATTAAGGTTATATTATCTTATAAGCCTTATATCTAAGTATTATACCTTATATTAGCTAAGTTACTCTAAGTTAGGTTTCTATTTATAGTATTATACTAAGTTAAAAACCTAGAAAAAGTTACCTTATAATAACTTATATTATAACCTTATATTATTAAACTTTGTTTAGTTTTACTAAACTATTACTATATTTAATACTGTAAAAATAAAGTAGGTTTTAAGATAATAACTCTTATTCTTAATAACGCTATTAATTCTTACTTAATACTTATAGACTATAAGTAAAAAAATATTAATACTTAAATATTATAGTTATATTATAAGATTATATATATATTTATATAAGTACTACCTAGTAAGCTTTATATTTAATTTTACTTACTATTTTATACTATTTCTAATAAAATAACTTAACTTAATAAGAATATAGTTAGAGATTTAAAAGTGTATTTTGTATAGAATTTGTATTTTTTTTAAAATACAAGGCTTTTTAGACTAAGTTATAAATATTAAATTATATAGTTAATATATATTATAGATCTTAAAATTATTACAAGGGTTATCTAATATAGTTTTTATTTTTAGTAATTATATACTAAGATATACTAGTAAATACAACTTGTATTTGTATTATATTTTTTGCCTAGCACTATATAATACATGTTAGTGCCTATACTAAAAATAGATTTTTTAAAACTAGAATAGAAAAGCAGGGCTATTATCTAAAAAGGAAATAAAAATATTAATAAATTAAGAAAAAAAAGCTTTATCTAAACCTTATTTTACTATATTTTTATATAGCTTATATAAGCCTATATAGTTACTAATACTTTTTTACTATACTATAAAGGTCTTAACACTTGTATAGAAACCTTGTATTTTTTTTTAGAACTCTAAATATAGTTAATTAGTAAAAAAGGGTAATAACTAAATATATATTTAGAGAAAATAACCTTAAATATATAAGTAAATTATTATTTAAAGAGGTTTAGAATAAAAACTAGTTATAGTGTTTTTTTATATAATAATTAAATAAATATTACTTACTATACTCTTTTATAGTAGTATATACTAACTTTATAGAGTATATATACTAATATTTATAATAAGTATAGTTATAAAGACTATAGTATTTCTAAAACCTTAGCTTATAATAGTATTACTAAGGCTAAGTCTAACTTATCTTTTCTAAGTTAACTAAGTTTATTAAAAGTACTCTAGACTAAGTTATATTATTATCTTTACTTAAACCTTACTAATATAGGAATATATTTAATATTAATACTCTTAAAGATAAAGAACTTTTAAAAAATTACTTTTACTAAGTCTATATAAGTTTAACTTATATAGTATAACTCTCTATATATAGTTAAAGTATATATTTATACTTATATATATATATATATTTATATTTCTTTAAGCTTAACTATACCTAGGGTTAGGGTTAGGGTTAGGACTTTATTCTTAGGGTTTATTCTTAACCCTAAATTTATTATATTAGTTATTACTATTTTATATTATATTTTAGTATTTTATTTTAAGCTTTAGTAAGTAATATATACTATATATTTAATATAATAGACTAAGGTTTTTTATAACTATTACTATTATATTTATAGTATTTATTTTTAATTTTAGTACTTTTCTATTATTAATAATACTATATTTATCTTAAACTATTTTTTTAAGAAATAAAAAAGTATTTTCCTTATATACTAGTTAACTAGTTATATTTCTTAGGAAAATACACTAGTTCTATATATAGTAAATAATAATCTACTTAGGTATAATTTTTATATATTTAATATAATTAGTAAAAAAATTATGTATTTTTGTAATAAAATACAAATACAAATACATGTATTTGTATTTGTATTTGTATTTTACTTTAAAAAATACAAAATACACTTATTATTAATAAAAAAAAATAAATTACATAAAGTATTATAATATATGTTATTTTGTATTTTTAGGAAAAATACAAATATACATGTATTTGTATTTTTATATTTTATATTTTTTAAAATACACTAGTACTACTAGACGTAGTCTTACTAGGCTATAGGTAATTTCTTGTTAATAAGTCTTAGCTTTACGCCTTAGCCTTTTAGTAAAGTGTAATAAAGGTGTCTTTAGCTAAAGTTAATAAGATAATTCTTTTATTAAATACTAGAGGTTTATTCTCTATAAGTAAAATTTTCTCTTTTATAAAAGCTTTACTTTAGTAAGCTTATTATCTTTATAGTTAGAGAAATTAACGCTAGTTAGGCTAATTATATTATCTATTTATATCTTAATTATTATAAAGTTAAGGTTTTTTATAGATAAAAGGAGTAAGCATAAGTTATATAAAGTAGTAACTATATTAAGCTTTTTATAGTAGTAGTAGTTATAGGTTACCTACTAATAAGTACTTACTTTAGTAAGGCTATATAATAGCTTTACTACCTTTATAATAGTGCCTTAAAGGTAGTAATTATAGATTTAAAGGAGAAGTTATATAT
>NW_026851176.1:0-2565 GCF_030913465.1 Colletotrichum navitas
AAGGTAGATATTAGTTAGGAGACTTACTATTACTTCTAAAGGTATTATAAGTATAAAATAAAGTTAAAAAAAAGTATTAGTTTTTAAGAAAAGTATTTCTAAGTGTATACTACTTTATAATAGTAAAGGTTATTATTACTTATAAATTAAGTTAAAGCTAGGCTTATAACTATTATTAAGTAGTATATTTATAGAGGTAATTTATATAGTTAAAAGTAGCTTATTTCTTTTATCTATAGTACTATAATCTATATTCTTTAAATATTACTTTACTTAGTAGATTTTACTATAAGTATCTATATTTAGGAGTAAAGGTTAAATTAATAAGTAATATTATTCTAGAAAGCAGTATTAGTTAGTAATATCCTATATAATATATAGCTATAGGTACTACTTTATATAAGTAAAGATACACTAGTACTAATAAAGTATTAATTAAGGCTCTAAAGTCTTTACTTAATTTAGCTAATTTAGACTAATAATAGACTAAGATTAAAAACCTCTTTAATAAGTATAACTACTTAATTAAAGAAAAAATAAGTAAGGTTACTAAAATAAAATAAGTAAGAGGTATAAAGCCTATACTAGTACTACTAACTATAATTATCTTAAATATATACCTCTAGCTAAAGGTTAAGATTATAAGCCTTAATTAAGTATATATAGCCTCTTTAATTATTATTATCTTAAATACTAGTATATAAGTTAATATCTTATTAAGATAGTATATTAAATTAGTAAAAATCTAATATATACTAACTAAGCTTTAAATAAGAATATTTAAGTTAAATCTAAGTAGTTTAATAAATTTTAATAAGTTCTATTATATAGATATCTAGATTAATTAATATAAAGTTAGCTTTTACTTCTTTATTAAGAATAAATAAAAGACTATTAACTTATTACTCTTTAGACTTTTATTTACTTAAGATATAAAGCTTTTCTTTAGGTATAGTAATTACCTAATTACTACTTAGATTTATATAAAAGATATACTTTTATAGATTCTAGTAAAGATAATTAAGACTAATAGCCTTTTAAAGGTTATAAATATTTTACCTTAGCTAGACTAGTATATTAAAGAGGTCTTTAAGCTAAAAAACTAAGATTTAGTAGTAGCTCTAGGACAACTACTAGAACCTAAATTAAATACCTAGAACTTAAATTAGAGGATAATAAGTATTTAGTAGCTATTCTAGATAATAATAAGGCTAAAGAACTCTTAATAAAAGTTATATAGGATATAATTAGGCCTTAAGCTACTTAGATTTACTAAATCCTTATAGTAACCTAAGTAAGGCTAAGTAGACTTAGTATATTCTAGGAATATAAGGACCTTTATTATAATTTAAGAATATAACTAATATTTAAATAAGAAGAATAGTACTTTTAGTAATAAATTAGTAAATATAAAAAGAAGACTATATATTAGTTTAAGATAATAGCTAAAGTAATTAAGTAGACCTAATATATAGTAAAGATTAATATAATATATAAGTATAAAGATTAAAAGGTTTAGCTTATTAATAATACTTTTTTTAATAATTTAGTACTTAATAAAGACCTATATTAAAAGCTTAAGAAGCTTAAAAAAGTTAAAAAAAGCTATAAGACTAATTAAGGCTATTTAAAGACTTAATTATACTAAAGTTCTTTAATATTAATTTAGGATTAAGACTTACTAAGGACTAATAAAAGATAATTATTAAGGATTATAAGTACCTTTTACTTATAAAGTAAGACTTATTTAAATAGATTTTAATTAATAAAGAAAAAGTCTTACTTAGGATTTCTTAAAGTATAGCTAAGTTAATCTAATAGTAGCTTTACTATAAGAAATCTAAATAATCCTTTATAAAGTATAATAAGTAAAAAGAATACTAATCCCTAAGGTACTACTCCTAAAGGCCTTTAAGGTAATTAGATAATAAATTATATAAAGAATTATTAAAAAAAGCTATACTACTTACTAAAAGTTATAGTTCTTAGTTATAAAGAAAAATAATAGACTATACTTAATTAACTTAGTAACTAAGGTTAATAAAGTAATACTTAAAGACACTTAGTAACCTTTATTAGTAAATAACCTCTCTAAGAACTTTATAAGACAAGAGCTTATATTTTTCTTTAACTTTTTTTTAGGTTATAATTTAATCTTCTTAGTAAAAAAGAGCTATAATCTAATAATATTCTTAATACTACTTAGCCTCTTCTAGTATTATATACTTCTTATAGGCACTATAAACTTAGTTACCTAATTCTACTAGATTATAACTTAAATTCTTTATAACCTAATTCTAGAGTATTATAATACTTTTATTAATAATATTACTATTAAAGGCCTTTAATTAAGATATAATAATAAAAAACTACTTAACTATCTAAGGATTTAAAGGTTTATTTATAAGCACTTATATAATATTAATTAAGTACTAGTAAAATTAAGCTTATAGGCTATATAATTTTAAAAGCTAAGTTATAGTAATACTAGCTATTAATAGTAATTATTAAATATATTTATAGTTATTAAATAGGCTTTATATATATATATACTTAGTAAAACGT
>NW_026851177.1:0-2560 GCF_030913465.1 Colletotrichum navitas
GTTTATTATTAATAATAATAGTATTATATACTTCCTTTTAGCGTTAAGTATCTTTATAAGGTCTTTTATGCTTATATAGTATATATAGGATTATCTTTACTTATATAGAATAGCTAGTAGGTTTATTTAGTATAAGGAGGTCTAGTTAACCTTTCTCTATATAGTAAGGTTTTACTATAGTAATCCTAAAGTTATATAGGCTATAGGTAAATTAATAGTATAAGTAGTACTATTATTAGTAATAAAGTAAAATAGGCCCTACTAGCTATATTTTTACACTATATATAGATAAAGGATTAAAGGGGTAAAGTAATAGTATTAGTTAAATCTAGGCTATTATATATAGTTAATACTTTATAAGCTATTACTTTATATAATTTAGTATACTATATTTATTATTTCTTAATAGCTTTAGTATACTATATAGTAGTTATAGTAGGTAGTAACTTATTAGTTATTTAGGGGTATATACTAAAAGCAAGGAGAGTTAGGACAAGGCTATCTAGGCTAATAGTATTATTAATTACTTAAATAATAAGTTAAAGAGTAACTTTAGGTTTAGTACTAGTTTCTTTATAAATAATCTTATAGATATAGTAAAGAGGTATATAATAGTACTTAACTTTACTAATACTATAATAGGCTTTAATAGGCACTTTTTTACTTTAATAAATAACCTATAGATAATATATTTAAACTTACTAAAGTAAAAATTACTAATATTAGTTATTATCTAATTAGTAGGCTAAGATATATATTAATCTAGTATATCTATAGTATTTTATATATACTTATAGTAATAAAGTATAAGAATCTTACTATATTAAATATATTATTAAGTAGTATATTTAGAGGGTAATTTATATAGTTAAAAGTAGCTTATTCTTTTTATCTATAGTACTATAATCTATATTTCTTAAATATTATCTTGCTTAGTAGATTCTACTATAAGTATCTATATTTAAGAGCAAGGGTTAGATTAATAAGCAACGTTGTTCTAGAAAGCAGTGTTAGTTAGTAATATCCTATGTAATATACCCCCTTAGGCGTCAGCGTAGGTCACTGTACACCTAGATACAAAGAAAAAATAGTTCTTTTAGTGTAAAAGGGCTAGTTATTATATAATTATAGGCTACTAGTATTAGGTGTTCCTATTAGTAAGGCTACTTACTATAAGGCTAGCCTATACACTAGTAAATATTTACCTTAAGGCTAAATTTATAGTTACTTTTTTCTTTTTTTTTAATAACTATAATAATAATTATAAGTTATATTATTATTTTTTATTATAATTAATTACTAATTTATTATCTTTTTATATTACTATACTATTTTATTTAATTACTAATACTCCTTTTTCTTTTTAAATATCTTATAAAACTATTACCTTTAGTAAGGCTTATATATATACCTTTATAGCTACTATAGGCTCTAAGGCTATAGTAGTCTTACTACTATATAACTACTATAGTTACTATAAGTGCACCTTGTCTCCTCTTAAAGAGGAGAAGAAGACCTTTAGTAGGTCTATAAAGGAGTAAGAACCCCCTGTAGATAGGTCTTATAAGTATTATTTTATTACTAATTAATTAATTTTAGTACTAAAGAATAAGTATAACTTCTTAAAAGTAATAATAAGTAGTTTTTCTAGAGACTAGCCTTCTTAACTTTAGTTAAAAGAAGCTATATAACTTAGGCCTAGATTTACTTTTAACTAGTATATTATTACTTATTATTACTTAGTTATTTCTTAATTACTAACTTATTTTATAGATAATAAAGTAGTAGTAAAGTAATTACTTTTTTACTTTTATATTAATAACAAGGAAAGCCTACTACTATCTCTTAAGGTTAAGAAGAATTTAGGTAGTAATAATAATACTTTTATAAAGGTACTAAAGTACTAGGAGAATATAGTAGAGAGACCTACTATTATTAGCCTTTATAAGTATTACTTAAAGAGTACACTTATAGGTTAATCTAATAGTAAATATTTCTTAAGTCTTAGCCTTAAATATTATTAATATATTATATATTAGTGTATATATATACTATTTACCCCTAAGGTTATTAGCCTAGCTAATACCTTTCTATATACTTTAAGCAGTAGAAAGGCCTTATATAAAGTAAATTATTTTCTATTTATATAATAGTTACTTTTACTTATATATCTTTATTTTAGGTAATTATAGCTATATAGTTATATATATAGGTAGTTTTACCTTAAACCCTAAAGAAAAGAAAAGCTACTTTACTTATAACTATTTTATTTAATAAAGATAAAGAAAAGAAAGATAAAGAAAAAGAGAAGTAAGAAAAAGTAAAAAAGAAGAAGTATAGTAGAGTAAGTAGCCTTAAGGATCCCTTTATAAAGGCTATTACCCTTAAGTGTTCCTCTAGCTTCCCTATTAGTCCTTATATATATTATAGTATTACTCTTAGTGCTACTTATATATAGGCTAACCTTAATAGCTTTATTAGTAAGCTCCCTCTTATATAAAGAACTTACTTTATATTTTATTATCTCTTAGATAACTATATAGATGCCCTCCTTTATTTT
>NW_026851178.1:0-2547 GCF_030913465.1 Colletotrichum navitas
TTATAAAAAGTTTTAATATACTTTTATTACTTATATACTAAGTTACCCTTTAGTATAAAGCTAGTATACTATACTTTACTTTAATTATCCTTAAATTCTTTTTTATTACTTTAAACTATTCTTCTAGCTTAAATAAAAAGTCCTAGAGGTTATTCTATATACCCCTCTTATATTAGATTAAAGGTAACTACTTTAGTAGTACATTAATATAAAGGCACTTATACTCTAGCTAAAGAGTAGTAGCTAGGCCTAGCTTATTATATACCTTCTTAATAAAGGCTTTATTTATTAAGGCTAAGATCTAGTTAACTATCTTTTTTTTTATAGCTTTTTTTACTTACTTCTCTAGAAAGATCTTAAGCTTTTTTTTTATTATCTTTTTAAGGTTACTTAGGAGCTAATATTACACTAGTAGGCCTCTGTTCTCTTCCTACGCCTAGGTATTACTACTATCTAGGGTTAATTACCTAGAGGTAACACTTATACCTTACTAGGCAGTAGCTTAGGTGTTAAGAGGTAATATTATAGCTTTAATAGTTAGTATACCTAAGGATAAGTAAAAATTAAAATATATTAAAGAGGTTACTATACTAAGTAAAGGAGTCTATAAATAGTGTAGTTAGAGGTTAATTATAACTATTTTCTAATTTACTTTCTCCTTATTCTCTAGTTCTTAAGAACTTTACTTTTATATAACCCTTAGATAATAGTTTTCTTAGTTATAGCCCTATAGCTAGTAGTCCTCTAGTGCCTTTTACCTCTAGCACCTAATAATATACTTATAGTATAGTAAAAGTAAATACTATAAGTAATAGTAAAGTTAGTATTATTCTAGCTAAAGTAAAGTATTAGTTTAGTATATATAAGGTATAAGAAAAAGATAATAAACTTATACTAACTCCTCTATAGTATTAGTATAGGTCTTAATAAGACTACTAGTAGGTCTAGTGCTAACAAGGTGTTAGTAAAGTATATATAAAGAATAAGTAAAGAATATATATAGGCTTATAAATATAAGTAGTATTATACTAACTACTAGAGTAAACCTAGTTTTAAATAGCCTTAGTATAATATTAGTATATACCTAGTAAATACTAATACTATAATCTAGTATATATAAAGAGTATACTACTTACTAATAGGCTTCTTGTTAATACTAATATTAATATAAGTAAGGTTTAAGACTAGTATATAATTAGTATATACTTTATATATACTAAAGAGATATACCTATAAGCACTAAGATAAGTAAAGTAAATATAGTAGTAAAGCTAGGTATTATATTAGTATAGTTCTAGTATATACTTAGTGTATATATACTAAGAAAGGGCAAGGTATCTAGGCCACCTATTAAAGAAAAAAAGAAATAGTAAAACATAGGAAAACTACCTACACTACAACAACGTCTAATAATAATAATATATATATTAATTAATAAGTCTTATAATTCTTAGACCTAATCTATAAAGATACTAAAATAAAAGTATAAATTAATAAAGTAATTATAAAAAAAGTAAATTTTACTAAATAAATAAAAGTATAGTAATAACTAGTAGTATATTTCTATATAGAGTATTAAGGCTAATAATAATAACTATATATAAATAATTATATTCTCCTCTAATCTCTTCTTAGGTCTATAAATCTCTTTTTTAATAGGTAAGTAGCCTTTTTATTATTTTATCCCTTATATTAACTACTATATAATTCTTAGGACTATACTACCTAACCTTATTATAATTATCCCCTTAGACCTATTACCTTAACCTTAAGTAAAAGGTCTAACTAATTCTTAGACCTAAGAACTAAAGAAAAAACCTAAAGAAATAAAAGAAAAAAAGAAGAGAAATAGTTTAGTGCTTATAGTAGTACTTAAGTTACTTTAGTAGCTTAGGACCTTTCCTTGCTTTTACTTTTATAATAATATTACTATATCTAAGTTTATAACCTCTTATACTATAAGAGGTCTATAAATCTTTTTTATTAACTTAGTCTTATTAAAGTCTTTAATATAATTAGAACTAACTTTCCTAGGAGAGTAAATATAAAAAGTTATAATAATATATATAATTAGGGGTATTAGCTTTAGTCTATTTTTATTAGTTAATATACTAGTCTATAAAGGATTCTTAAAAGTAATAGTATATATCTAGGTTACTTTATAAAGCTAGATATAGTAGGTAATAAAGGATAGTTAGGCTTTTATTAACTTTAAGGTTTTATACTTAAGCCTTAAGATCCTTATTATCTAGAAGACTAGGTAGTATATTTAATAATAAAGAATCCTCTTTATTATTCCTAGTTTAAGTCTATAAATTATTAACTAGACTTACTTAACCTATTTATACTACTATAGATATTATTAAGAAAAAAAAGTTCTTATAAAAGTTATTCTTTAAGTATATAATAATATATAAGAGAAGGTTCTTATATATATTATTATACTTATAAAAGTCCCTTAAAATAATAGATATAACTTATAAGGTAATAAGGACTTATCTAGGTTTTATATAGTTTCTTATCTTCCATCGATTACAGGTAAAAAAA
>NW_026851179.1:0-2532 GCF_030913465.1 Colletotrichum navitas
CTAAGACTATTATTTTCCTAAGGCTATAGTTATTTTTAGCTAGGTTATAAGTCTTTATTACTTAACTAGCCTTACTAAAGGTTACTTACTTTATAATAAAAATACTTTATTTACTTATAATACTTTAATTACCTTTTTATTTCTTTAACTATAATACCTTTTTAAATACTATATATTTTTTAAGAAATCTTTACTATATAGTTACTTTTTATATTACTTTTATTTCCTTATAGTCTTAGCCTTAAGTTATACTACTTTTATAATAAAGGAAAGCCTTTATTTTACCTTTTAGTAAAATCTACTAGTAACCTTCTAGGTCTTCTTTTTTTTTTTTTTTTACTATTTTCTTTTTACTTTATAGGCTTAAAATACTATTATAACTTACTTTATTATTTTAACTTAGCCTAATTAAGTAACCTTCTTAGCCTTATTCTTTTTTAATTCTTTAGCCTTTAATTTTTTTTTTTTAATAGCTTTACTTTATTATTATTCTTTATATTTTTTTATTTTACTACTACTACTATTACTACTACTACTTAGTAGTAATAGTAATAATAATAGTACTAGTATTAGTACTAGCCTAATAACTTTCTAACTATTAATATTAGAAATCTTAATCCTATAGTGCTAAAGTACTGACCTTAGCTTTATTCTTAGACCTTTAGTAGTAGTTATAACTATAGTTAAGGAGGTTATAGTTATAGAGAAAAATATAGATATAGCTAAGGAAATAGTAATAGTTATAACTATAGTTTTTACTAAGGCTACTAGGGTTCTTAATATTAATACTATAATTACTTTTATACTAAGGGTACCTATTAGTTTTATAAAGTACTAAATTATATTATTACTAACTATAAGTATACTTATTATTATATTTCTTATAGTATTTATTACTATAAGACTTTTTATTAGTATTTTAAAAGAGTAAATAATCCTAAGGCCTTTATAAAGCTTAGTATTATTAATAAAGGATATAACAAGAGATAGCTAGATAGTAAGACTATTTTCTAGTATATCTTAATATACTCTAAGGCCTTTAAATACCTTATTAATATAGTTTACTATATAGTATATAAAATCTTCCTAGAATTAAAAGGTAAAGTTTAAGCCTATAAAGCCTACTTTACTATATAACCTTTATTAAATAGGTTTATAAATCTTAACCTTATAAAGGATATTACTTTTATAGATAACTATTTAAAGTCCTTTTATCTTTCTACTATTATAGCCTAGGCTAAGAATATATATACTACTAAGAAAAGAAAAATACCTAGCTATAAATAAAAGCCTTATAAAATATAATAATAATATAAGCCTTAACTTATTAACTTACTTAACATTTAGCTTTCTAATCCTTTAGTTACTAATTAAGTTATTAAGCTTAATAATAATAAAAAGGTCTAGGACCTTTCTTTAATAATAGTTAAAGACCTTTACTTAACTAATAATATACTAGTAAAAAGATTTAAATTATAAGGTAGTTAAAACCTTATATAAAAGCTTTTTATAAGTAAACTAATAATAAGATATTAGTACTAGAGACCTCTCTTTAATAAGTATAGCTAGAATATAATAATATAGTCTTTTAATAGGCTAAAGTAATAGTTAATAACTATAAAGCTTATTTTACTAAGTAGTTATATAGTATTTTTCTAGCTACTAATAAGTATCTTTTATAATACTTTAATAAGGTAAAAAATTAAAATAGCCTTATCTAGAAGTAAATATAAAGATAAAATAAAGTAATAAGATCTTCTTCTAATACTATAACTTTATAAACTACTACTATAGCTACTAAAACTAAGTAAGATATTAATGCATAAGGCAGTAGGATAGCTAGCATATATACAACTAATCTAAACAACCCTGCCTAAAGGTCTTGTTGCTAGTGCACCCTAAGCACCTATAAACACAAAGGTAACTTACTAACCCCTATCTAAGAAGATAATAACGTTAATTAATAGACCTTAGTCTAATTAAGGCTATAATTTATTAATTAAATGTCTATCTCTAGTTAGTAGTTAAACTTAGTTAGTAATACTATTATTACTAAGTAGTATAGAACTATATACAAAAGGTCTTGTTATTTAGTTATATAGTTATAAGGTAAATAAAGTACTTAATTAAGCTAAAAAGGCCTAATTAGGTATATAAGATTAAAAGAATATCTAGGATTAGTTATATTACTATTATAATAAAGTTATAGTTAAAGGTAAAGGTTAACTTATAGGTATTAAATTCTATGTCTTATTTATTTTATTAGTCTTAATTAGTATTTAATATCCTAATTAAGATAATTAAGGCTTTACTAGCTAAAAAAAAACACTTATAAAAACTACTTAAAGAAAAACCTAAAATCTTGCCTTATTCTAATTATCCCTCATTCTTTTTATCCTATATTATATACTTAGTAAAAATAAAAGAATATAAAACCTTAAAAGGTAGTAATATAATCCTTAAGCTCTCTATATTCTTTTCTCTTATTCTCTTTTTCTTAATTAGGCTAATCTTGCTTACTTATAGTAGTAT
>NW_026851180.1:0-2523 GCF_030913465.1 Colletotrichum navitas
AGGTAATAATATTAATAAGTAAAGGTTAAAGGTTAATAAATCTATCTAGAGATTTTCTTTATAATAGTAGTTATAAGTTACTTACTAGTAAGTTTTTACCTCTATAATACTATATAATAGCTTAGTTACTATTATTATTATATTTACTAAGTAAAAATAGTAAATTTATATAAGTAAGTAAGTAAAAATAATATAATTTAGTAGTATTACTAATTAAGTATACGCTTAGGTAATATTATATAACTAGAAAAGAAATCTATATTAAAGTAGTAAAAAGCAAAGTAATATTAATTACTAGGCTATTTACTAAATAGTAAGTAACTATATAAGAATTATTTTTTACTATTATCTATATAACCTTAGACAATAAGCTATAATTTCTTATAAGGCTACTTATTTTTACTTTTTACTTTATAAACTATATATAATTTAAATATATAGGTGTTACTATAGGATTTCTTATTATAAGTAATAATATAAAATATACTATAGTTAATAAAGGCTTTTACTTTTACTTTATTAGATTCTTTAAAGGGTTTACTAGGTATAGTAATAATCCTTTTTTTATATAGCTTAATAGCAAGTGTATAGTCTACCTCTTTTTTTATAGTTAAAAATACTATAGTTATAGTAAAGTATATCTCTATAAAGAACATAGGTATTAGGTTCTTTTATAGGTAACTATAGTATTATTATAGTAGTTTATTATTAGTAATAATAGTATTATATACTTCCCCTTTAGCGTTAGGTATCTCTATAAGGTCTTTTTATACTTATATAGTATACATAAGATTATCTTTTGCTTATATAAAGTAGCTAGTAGGTTTATTTAGTATAAAAAGGTCTAGTTAACCTTTCTTTATATAGTAAGGTTTTACTATAGTAATCTTAAAGTTATATAGGCTATAAAGTAAATTAATAGTATAAGTAGTACTATTATTAGTAATAAGGTAAAATAGGCCTTACTAGCTATATTTTTTACACTATATATAGATAAAGGATTAAAGAAGTAAAATAATAGTATTAGTTAAATCTAGGCTATTATATATAGCTAGTACTTTATAAAGCTATTACTTTATATAAACTTAGTATACTATAGCTATTACTTTCTTAATTACTTTAGTATACTATATAATAGTTATAGTAAGTAGTAACTTATTAGTTATTTAAGGGTATACACTAAAGATAAGGAGAGTTAAGACAAGACTATCTAGGCTAATAGTATTATTAATTATTTTAATAGTAAGTTAAAAAGTAACTTTAGGTTTAGTGCTAGTTTCTTTATAAATAATCTTATAGGTATAGTAAAAAGGTATATAATAGTACTTAACTTTACTAATACTATAATAGGCTTTAATAAGCACTTCTTTTACTTTAATAAATAACCTATAGGTAGTATATTTAAACTTACTAAAGTAAAAATTTAGGCTAATATTAGTTATTATCTAATTAGGTAGGCTAAAATATATATTAATCTAGTATATCTATAGTACTTCTTATATATACTTTATAATAATAGATTATAAAAATCTTACTATATTAAATACTATTACTATATTAACTATATAAAGTACTAGTTTATAATTATTAAAATATATTATATTAATAAGGATCTTATAGTTAAACTTATTATTATTATATAGTATAAACTTAAAGTAACTAAGGGCTTTAGAGTATAATTAGTAGTAGTAGTAGTACTTATTAATAGTTTTAATTAATAAAAGAAAGATGTTTTCTTTAGTATATTTAAGTAACTTATAAAGTTACTAAATAAATAAGTAGCTAAATTACTAGTAGATTTAGTATAATTTACTATTTATTAGGTATTACCTAGTAATACTCTTCTCTAGTAGTTATAAAAGTATCTATAGGTAGCTAAATTAGTAAATAATAAGTATAATATTATTACCTTAGATTAGCTAGTTAGTAAAATTATTAAATTTTATACTATAATAGTCTATATTCTTTAAATAAAAAGAAATAAAGTATTAGTAGTTATTATATAAAAAATAAGGTTACTAAGTAGTATAAGTATATTAATTACCTTTAAGAATTTAAAGTAATTACTACTACTAAAGTAAATACTTACTTTACTTACTTAGGTAGTATCTATAGGTATTTTTTTACCTAAGTAGTACTAAAGAGTAAAGTATTACTTATAGCTAGTAGTTAATTTCTTAGCTATACTAGTGTTAGGTATAATACTATAGAAAGTTACTACTAAATAGCACTTATTAAGTATAAATATCTTATTAGTTTTTATAGTTTTACTAGGTAATAGCTTCTTTAGTAGGTTCTTATAAGTAAGTATATAAGTAGTTACCTAGTTATATAACTTAGAAAATATAGTTAGGCTATTAATTAATAGTTATATAAAGAAGGTAGTAAATATAAAGAACACTATATTTATATAATTATTATTATTACTAATAGATTATTTATTACTATTACTTACTTCTTAAAGATAACTTATATTATAACCTTTATAATTAAAAAGAAAGTAGTTAAAGGTAGTTAGTAAAG
>NW_026851181.1:0-2521 GCF_030913465.1 Colletotrichum navitas
TTATTATTAAGTCCTAATTAGGGGTCTTTAATTAATTACTATAATAGAAGAACACTTAGCTAACTAAGCTTAATAAGGTTAATTAGCCCTATAGTGTCTACAAGGGGAATTAAACCCCTAGAATCTATAATACTTAAACACTAACTCTATACTTATACTATAAAGGTATTATAGGCTAGAGCTACAGTAAGTGTAGTAAGGCTTTACCTACTATAATATATAAGCTAGTAAGGTAGGCACACTTAGTTAGCACTTAGTTAGTACCCCTATTTAACTTTATATATATAATATATATACTACTATAAATAGCCTTTTCTCCTTAGTCTAGATTAATTATATTAAGTTACTATACACCTATTAAAAGGTAGTACTAACCTCTTATATATCTAGACTCTCTAACTAACTAAATAAGTAAGCTAAGTAATATACTTATACTAGTATAAGAGAAGGTAGCTTTTATATATAAGGCCTTACTTAAAATATATAATACTATCCTAAGCCTTTAAGCTAATATAATAGCTATTAAATAAAGTACTATAACGCTAGTAAAGAAAAGTATAATAACTATACAAAAGTACACTAAACCTATACCTATAGGCACTAGGCCTATATAAACACCTACTAAATTTATATAGGCATCTACTATACCTATATAGGAGGCTAGCTTTTAAGTATAGACCTAGAAGCTACTACTTTTACCTAAGAAGTTCTTAGGCCTATACTATAATTTTCCCTTATAGTTATACTAAATATATAATAAAATAAAGCTTAAGTATACCTTTTTTATAAATAATTATAAAGTATAATACTTTATTAATATATACTTAGAGATTAAGCTATAATATACTATTTTTATATTTTATTAGTAAAGTAGTAAATAATATAACTATAACCTTAAATAATTCTTATAGTACCTAGAGTATACTTATAGTAACCTTAATATAAAGTAGTATATAGCTAGTGCACTAGTCTTTATCTATATAAAGGATAATAAAACCTTTTTATTCTTTAATCTTAAGTTTAAAAAGACACTAGTAGAGGCTAATAGGTAGTCTTAGGACTATAATATATATATTATACTCTTTATAAATATACTTTTACTATATATTTATACTATATTAGTAAGTATTTTCCTCTTAGATAACTATAATAAGTAAGTTAAGTAAATTACTAAAGTATCCTAGAAAGTTAAAGACCTCTTATACCTTTTTTAAAAGTAGTGTTTACTTTTATATAAAAATACTAATAGTAATACTATAATAGTAAGGTTTATCTAGAAATAAAGTAATAAAAGTTACTTTTATATAAATAATAGTAAAATATTAATAAAGTATAGTAATATATATAAAGACACCTAGGTATACTTTTACTACTAAAAAAAAAGATATATTACTAAGTAATATACTACTATATAACTAGTAGTATATATAGCTAAAGTAGTAGCCTTTATATATATTAAAGAGCTTTTATTAAATAATAATAAAGAGGAGAATATTAATAGTAAAGACTTAAGAAAAAAGTAACTCTAAGGTAAAATTAAGCCTTAGAGCTAATAAGTAAAAAATATAAAGGTTAAAAGAAGTTTTTATATAGTAGAAAAATAATTAGACTATTAGTACTACTAGATACTTATATTAATAAAGGTTCTTATATTTAAGCCTTTACTAATACTAGCTATAATACTTATATAATAGTAAGTAGCTACTTTATATACTAAAAGTGCTTACTATATATCTTATAATATAAGACCTTTTTAAGGGGATTTATAGATAACACTTAGCTTATAATAACTAAAGGTATAGTAGTATTTAAATTAAAGTTAAGTAGGTATTACTAGTGTATTTATATATATATTATACTTAACTTAGGCTAAAATATTTTCTTAAGGAAGCCTTAGATAAAGGATAATAAAGTTATATTTAATATAGCTAAATATATAGTCTATTATAGGTATATTAACCTTATATTATAACTAGTAAGCTAAAAAAAGTTAGCTAAGGTTTAGGAAATCTAAGTAGTATATATAGTAAGTATACCCCTTTTACTATACTTTATTAATAAGCTACTTATAAAAGTATATATAATAAAAGTACTACTTCTTTTTTAATAAAAATAGCTAGGCCTTTTATAAGTAATAGCTATTAGCTTAGCTAATATATAAAAGCACTAATACTAAAGGTAAATAAGGTAGCTTAATAGCTATATTAATTATAGCCTTACTATAATAAGTATATAATAAATATAGTAACCTATTTAACCTAAGTACTTAATAATAGTCCTTTAGTACTAACTAGGTAAGACTACTATATTAACCTTAAACTTAACGCTATATTACCTTAGGGACTACTTTATAGTATATTATATAAAAGCTTCTTATACTTAAGAGGATATTAAAGGACCTCTTTAATAAGGGATTTATATATACTAGTAGCTTTACTATAGGTATACTAGTGCTATTTATATATAAACTAGGTAGTAGCCTATGCTTTTACTATAACTACTATATACTAAACGCTATTAT
>NW_026851182.1:0-2521 GCF_030913465.1 Colletotrichum navitas
TTTACTATAGATCTTTACTTAGTAGTATATATCCTTAAGGTCTAGCTTTATAAATTATATTACTTTTACTAAATAGTCTAGGATTTCCTTTATTAAAAGTAGTAATACTTAGTTCTTAATAGTAATCTTATTAAGCCTATAGTAGTTAATATAAAGGTAAAGCTTACTTTTTTTTTAGGTATAAATAAGATTAGTACCTCTACTAGTAACTTTAAGGGCTATATTTAGCCTTTAGCTAAGGATTTATTAATATACTTCCTTAGCTTTTTTAGTTTTTTTTCTACTGTAGGTAGATAAGGCTAATAATAGTACTATACCTAGTTCTAATTTATTATATATATCTATATATTATCTTTTACTAGTTTTACTACTAGGTCTATATTAAATATATAGGCTTATTCTTTATATTCTTTTAGTATTATAGCCTTTATACTACTAGCTTTACTAGCCCTTTTGTTTTTCTTTAGTATATAAGTAAGTATCTTTAGTGCTTTCTCTAGTGTTCTATACCCTAGGTGTTAGATTATAAGGGGTCTATAAGGACTACCTTAGTATTCTTTAGGGCCTTTCTAACTACCTTTTAACTTTATATAAGTTAAATATAGTCTTTACTTAGTAAATAAGTCTAGCTAATTATTTCTTACTTAAGGTTAAGCTTTACTACTTACCTCTAGGGGATCCCTAGGATAATATTATATTCCCTTATATTACTTACTTATAAGGTATAGCTTTATATCTTTAATATTCTAATATTATTTTTTACTTTTAATACTATTTTCTTTAAACTATAGTCTAAGGCTTTACCTCTTTATATACCTTATAGTAGTAGTCCTTCTTTATAGACTACTAGTAGCCTTTTTATATATAATATTCTCTAGTGTATAAGGTTTTTATTTACCCTTAGGTTAATTAATACCCTCTTTTTTTTTATATACTACCTATTTTAGTATAAAAGTCTACCTTAAATTAGTAGTATAGCTTTTTTTTCTAAGGTAATTAAATAGTATTAACCTTTATTACCCTTATTATATACTGTCTACTTAAGTGTTTAAGTTAGTTATACTTATAGTACTTCTTTTTAGTATAGCTAGCTAATAAATGCCTTAGCTTACTATAGTTAAAGTAAGTTAAGAAGTACTATAGCCTAGTTAAAGGTAAGTAGTTACCTTTTTTCTTTTTTACTCTTAGGGCCTTTAGTGTTAGCGTTAATATACCCTAGGTTATTATAGGCATAAATATAGAGTATATAGACTAAGGCTTTATTATAAGGACCCTTATATTAAGGCTTAGTAGTATAGCTAAGGCCTACTAGTCCCTTTGTTCCTAATTCTACTTTTACTAGTCTACTAGTTTATCCTTAGTATAGGCTTTAGCTAGTGTCTTAGCTTATTATATAGTATTATTAAAGGCTTATTATATCTCTAGTATCCCCTAGGCTAATATATAGCTTTTTAAATTAAGTAGTAACTAGTTAAGTATATAAACTACCTATTACCTTTTAGCTTATAAGTTAAAGTACTTTACCTTAATAGTCTTATACTTATTAATAAATTACTAGTATAACTAGTTAACCTTTTACTTTATATTATTAAGCTTTACTATTATACTAAAGACCTATATATTAGCGTTAATAATATTATTCTTTAACTAGGTCTCTATTACCTCTTAGGTTACCTTCTTTATTTAGCTATTATAGTAGGCTTTAATATACTTTTACTACTTATATACTAAGTTACCCTCTAGTATAAAGCTAGTATACTACACTTTACTTTAGTTATCCTTAAATTCTTCCTTTATAACTTTAAACTACCTCTTTAGCTTAAACAAGAAGTCCTAGAGGTTATTTTATATACCCTTCTTATATTAGATTAAAGGTAACTACTTTAATAATATATTAATATAGTAGTGCTTATACTTTAGCTAAAAAGTAGTAGCTAGGCCTAGTGTATTATATACCTCTTTAATAAGGACTTTATTTATTAAAGCTAAAATCTAGTTAACTATTTTTCTTTTTTTAGCTTTTTTTACTTACTTTTTTAGGAGGTTCTTAAGCTTCTCTTTTATTATTTCTTTAAGGTTACTCTAGAGCTAACGTTATACTAGTAGGCCTTTGTTCTCTGTCTATGCCTAGGTGTTACTACTATCTAGGGTTAGTTATCTAGAGGTAACACTTATACTTTACTAGGTAGTAGCTTAAGTGTTAAAAGGTAATATTATAGCTTTAATAGTTAATATACCTAGGGATAAGTAGAGATTAGAATATATTAAAGGGGTTATAGTACTAAGTAAAGGTGTTATAGTTAGTAATCTAATAGTAAGGTTTTTACTAAGAATAAGCTAAGGTTAATACTTAGTTAATAGTAGTATAGGCTTACTAGTTTATTAATTACTTAGTAATTAGTTAGGTAGTTAATAGTTATAAAGGTAGCTTATATAGCTCTTGTTAATTAAATCTTTAAGGTTAAATACTAAAAGTTATTTAAATAAATTATATTATAAGAAGTTAATTACTAAAGAGCTA
>NW_026851183.1:0-2509 GCF_030913465.1 Colletotrichum navitas
AATTAAAACTACTTATTACTATCTTCTTTATTACTATCCTAAACTACCTTATAGGTTTATATATTATAACTAGTCTTTCTGTAATTACTATATTATTATACGCCTAGTTTTTTACCCTCTATATAAGCCTCCTTTTAGGATATTTTCTTACCTCTAGCTTTAATATCTTCCTTTTCTCCTTGTAGTGCCTCTGCTTTAGCTATATTAAGTAACCCTCTAAGACATAGTTAGGTCTTTTTAGCCCTCTAGCGCTTACTTAGTATATCTTGCCCTATATAAAGTCTAATGTTCTTAGCCTTAACAAAAGTAAGCCTATATACTAACTTACTAATACCTTTAGCTTAAAAGTTAATAAGCTTATATATTACTATTAGAGAGCTACCTTAATATTACTAGATCCTCTTTTTAAGAGAACTAGAGCTTTATATACCCTTAATTACTATAGTTAGTGTCTTTAGGTCCTAAGAGCTATTACTACCTAAGGGTAAGCTAAAGGGTGTTAGTGTCTTTAGCTTAAAATCTAGGCAAGAAATAATAATTTTAAAGTTAAAAGGTATAAGACTAGCCTATCTAAAGCTAGCTTATATATTTCTTTCCCTTATAGAAGTAAAGAATACTACTTTAAAGGTAAAAAAAAGTTATTCTTTATAATATATAAAATCTATATTTATATTATCTTCTTAATTTTTTTACTATATAAGTGCTTTAATAGACTAAAATAACCTATATTAAGAGGTTAAAGCTTATATAATAAATAAGGAGGTATATATAAAGTAATAATCTTTTATTTCTTATAAAAATTATTAAATTTAGTTAATTTATAGCTATTATAGCTATTAAGAATTAGAAGTTAATAAGTACCCTTTATATAAGACTTTATATACTAGTTAAAATAAATTAACTAATCTAGGCTAATCTTATTTATTATTTATCTATTTTTACTTAAGTAAATACACTAGTTAGCTAAGAATTAGCTATTTTAGTACTAGAAGAGGAGGTAATATTTACCCTTTATAATAATATATAGAGGTATTACTTAACTATCTATATATACACCCTAAATAATAGAAACCTATTCTTAATTACTAGGCTACTTTATACAAGGCCTTCTACGTTAGTTAGAAGTTATAATAACCTTTATATATAATAGTATTCCTATTAGAAACCTAGTCTTATTAAAATTATAGATATTATAATCCTATATCCTATACTTTATAATTATATTTTATATAAGTATAAACTAGCCTTATATAATTATAGGATCTTTAGCTAAGGCCCTTTAATAGTTAATTTAATATTAAAATTATATTTTTAATTATAGTTATTATTATATAAAGTGCTTTACTTATTAAGGTCTAATATATATTATATTATGTTTCTTTAAGAGTTAGTTAGCTATATTTTATATGTCTTCTTGTTATAGAGGAAACCTTTAATTAATTAAGTTAATAACCTTTTTAAGAATTATATTCTCCTCTACTTTTATTATCTTTATTAATTTTAGACATGTCTTGTCTTATGCAACGCGTCTAGTGCGTTAGTAATAAAGTAAACTTTAAGGGACCTTAAAGATAGTAGCTGCCTTTTATATAGACATTTTTAGGTCTTTTTAGATAGCTTAGATTATAAGGATAATATAGCTTTTAATTAAAGAGGATTATATATTTATATATAGAGGAATATTAGTGTAAAGGTTAAAGAGGTAGAAAATAAGAGAAAGTAGGCTACTTACTATAATAGGCTACTTACTATACATGTATATTATAGTAAAAAACTAGCTAAAGTGCACCTATTACTAGTAATTACTTATTAGACCTTTTATAATAACCTAACCTTTACCTTACTACTGCCTACGTTAACACTAAAACCTTATATAATAGCTGAAATTAATAGCCTATATATAATAACTACTATACTACTATAGAAGCTTTTATTAACTATAGTAATATTAATAGTAACATTAAGGCTAACGCTAAAGTAAATAAGTAACCTTATAAAAATATACTCTAATAACTAGGCTATAAAGTACACTAGTAGCTAGTATAAGACTATTAACTTAAAATTACTGTTGTTCTATAACCTTTGTGTCTAGGTAGGTATAATATAAAACTACTATAGAGTAGTAATTTAAGTAATTAGAGTATTAAAAAAATATAATATAAATATAATATAAGTATAATATATATATTTGTATTTTTTTTCTAGTATAATATAATACATGTATTTATATTTGTATTTTTTCTAAGGCACTATATAATATAAATATAAATATATGTATTGTATTTTATATATTATACAAAATACAAAGGAGAAATATAAAATTAATTCTTTTAATATATATCTATATTATAGTCTAATAATATATAAGTAAAACTATATTAGTAACTATATATATATATATTTATAAATAGTAATAATTATTTTATTAATACTAATACTATTACTTCTCTATATATATATATAAAAGTAGTTATATTATTATTTACTCTTAGTTACTTAGTTACTAATA
>NW_026851184.1:0-2504 GCF_030913465.1 Colletotrichum navitas
TAGTATTAATATTCTAACACTTACCTTTCTTCTTTTATAATTATATACGCCTTACGTTAACTAATTAATAGTCTAATTAGTTTATAATAACTTTACTTTAGTAGCCTACTGTTATATATAAGTTATCTAAAAAAAATAAACTCTAAATATACTTTTTAAGAGTAATATAAGGTAATACTTACTAAGCTAATTAAATCTATTCTTTATATATACCTTACTATTTAGTTATTTTTAAATAGTTACTTACTTATATAATAAGTTTTACTTTACTTTTACTTTTTCTTTACCTTATTTATATACCTTTCTTCTTTTATATAATTAGTAGCCTTAACTTCTTCTATATAAATACTTTTACCTTTTACCTTTTTTTCTCTTTTTCTTTTTTTTCCTTATGCTTTTTAATAATAATAAATAATATATAAACCTTACTAGTATAGTAACTTACTACTTCTTTTCTTATCTCTCTTGTATATTAATTAATTAATAACTTCTTTTCTTCTCTTAACTTATTAATTATTTATTACTTTATATATATCTTCTTCTTCTGTTGTTATTAACTTTACTAATTTATAATAGATCTTTTATATATTATAATAGCCTAGCTTAGACCTTAGCCTTTAGTTATTAGTTCCCTTAGGGTTTAATAGGACTAGAATAGTATAACCTAGCTTTATTCCTAATAGGTAACACCTAAAACTACGCTTTTCTCTTAGCTTTTACTATTAATATATAAGGTTCTTTTTCTTATTATAGTTTATATATACTAACTTTTATTAACCTTTAAGATAAAGAACAAAGGTTATTAATATACCTTTATATAATATTACTATTTATTTTAATACTAATACTTTATCTAAGAGTTTATTACTAAAGTAATTTAATATAAAGGCTACTTTTATATAATACTTATTTAGTCTATAGCTAACTTATATAAGCTTACCCTTAAAAGTATATAAATAATATACTTTACTACTTTACTAATACTTTATTAAATAACTATTAAGGAGAAGTATATAATAAGTGTATTTAGATAAGCTATAGAGCTTAATATAGCTATTATAGCTAAAGAGAGGTCTTTTTAGGTAATAATAGTAGTAATTCTAGTAATAGTAGTAATAGCTAAAGTAACTATAAGAAACTATTAGTCTTTAAGGGCTAAAACCTTATACACTAGGGAAGCGTTTAAGAAAAGGTGTTAAAGAGAAGGGCTTCTTCTTTAGCTCTAGTGCTAAGCCCCTAATCCTTAATTAGGATTAGATCTAAGGTGTATTTTCCTTTATATAAGCTAAGTAATAGTAAATATAAAAGGTTTATATACTCTCTATAACCTAGTAGAAATATATTTTCTTATACAGTAGATTTATATACTCTAGTTATAATTAAGGTCTTTAGTCTAGTTAGGTTTAGAATATATATTTAGGGTTTTAGAGTTAAATAATACTCTTTTTATAGTACAAAGGTAAATACCTTATATAAATTAATTATTAATTAGTCTTCTTAATTTATTTAATATATACTTTAATTTAGATCTTTAGTATATTTATACTAACTAGCTTTTTAAGGCTAAAGTTAGGTAATTTCTTAGTAAGTGTATTTACTAGGTTATCTCTTCTATTAATCTATTTAACCTCTAAGATCTCTTTCTTTTTATATAATTTATATAGGCTTATAATATTAATTATAAGTTACTTTTTGTTTATTATTCTTAATTATATAAGGTATTTATATAGTAAACAAGAGTCTAAATATATAATAACTAGAATCCTTAGAATATTAAGTGTATAAAGGATCCTGTTAAGTGTTATACTTAAAGTAATCTTACTATTAAAACCTATTATTATACTATAGAGCTTACTTATAAGTATACTTTATATAACTCTTTTATACTTAGTAAAGCTTTAATAGATAATATTACCTTAGATTTTAAAATTAGTCTTTATATAAGTAACTTCTTTTGCTAGTATAATAATAAAACTAAGTTATAATATTAGGTCTACGTTATTAGTAAATAATCTATTAGTAAAGATATATATCTTTATATAAGTAAAGGAAAAGGGTATTAAAACTAAGCAGGATATTAATGCATAAGGCAGTAGGATAGCTAGTATACACACAACTAATCTAAATAACCCTACCTAAAGGTCTTATCACTAGTACACCCTAAGCGCCTATAAACACAAAGGTGACTTACTGACCCCTATCTAAGAAGATAACAACGTTAATTAATAGATCTTAGTCTAATTAGGGCTAAGGTCTATTAATTAAACGTTTACCTCTAGTTAGTAGTTAAACTTAGTGTTATAGGCTAGAGCTACAGTAAGTATAGTAAGGCTTTGCCTACTATAATATATAAGCTAGCAAGGTAGACATACTTAGTTAGCGCTTAGTTAGTACCCCTATTTAACCTTATATATATAACGCGTATACTACTATAAATAACCTTTCCTCCTTAGTCTAGATTAATTATATTAAGTTACTATACACTTATTAAAAGGTAGTACTAA
>NW_026851185.1:0-2500 GCF_030913465.1 Colletotrichum navitas
TATATTAAAGTAGTAAAGATATAAAAGTAAGTATTAATTACTAGGCTATTTACTAAATAGTAAGTAACTATATAAGGATTATATTTTTACTATTACTTATATAGCCTTAGATAATAAGCTATAATTTCTTATAAGGCTACTTATTTTTAGCTTTTACTTTATAAACTATATATAACTTAAATATATAGGTGTTACTATAGGATTTCTTATTATAGGTAATAATATAAAATATACTATAGTTAATAAAGGCTTTTACCTTTACCTTGTTAGATTCTTTAAAAGGTTTACTAGATGTAGTAATAATCCCTTTCTTATATAGTTTAATAGTAAGTATATAGTCTACCTCTTCCTTTATAGTTAAGAATATAATAGTTATAGTAAGGTATATCTTTATAAAGAATATAGGTATTAGGTTCTTTTATAAGTAACTATAGTATTATTATAGTAGTTTATTATTAATAATAATAGTATTATATACTTCCCTTTTAGTGTTAAGTATCTCTATAAAGTCTTCTTATACTTATATAGTGTATATAGGATTATCTTTTGCTTATATAAAGTAGCTAGTAGGTTTATTTAGTGTAAAAAGGTCTAGTTAACCTTCCTCTATATAGTATAGTTTTACTATAGTAATCCTAAAGTTATATAGGCTATAAGGTAAATTAATAGTGTAGGTAGTACTATTATTAGTAATAAGGTAAAATAGGCCTTACTAGCTATATTTCTTACACTATATATAAATAAAAGATTAAAGGGGTAAAGTAATAGTATTAGTTAAATCTAGTGTTATAGTTAGTAATTTAATAGTAGGGTTTTTACTAAGAATAAGCTAAGGTTAATACTTAGTTAATAGTAGTATAGGCTTACTAGTCTATTAATTACTTAGTAATTAGTTAGGTAATTAATAATTATAACGTTAGCTTATATAGCTCTTGTTAATTAAGTTACTATAGTTAAATACTAAAAGGTATTTAAATAAATTATATTATAAGAAGTTAATTACTAAAGAGCTATAAAAGTTTATCCTTAAGTATATCTAAGTTTATCTTATATATAAGTCCTAATCCTTCTAGATAACTAATAATTATAAGTAATTACTATCCTTATATAATATAAACACTTAGTAAATACTAGTAAGTGCTTACTTTAGTAATTACTAGTAATTAGCTTATCTATATAATTACTTCTTAATCTTTATATAACTTATACTATAGTTCTTCTAGGTCTAAGGGGTTATCCTAATCTAACCTATTATTAGTTCTATATAAATACTATACTACCTACTAGTTATCTTGTCTAGTTAAGTAATATTACTTATTACTTATTAGGTTATAATATCTAGGCTATTATATATAGCTAGTGCTTTATAAAGTTATTACTTTATATAGATTTAGTATACTATAGCTATTACTTTCCTAATAGTTTTAGTGCACTATATAGTAGTTATAGTAAGTAATAACTTATTAGTTATTTAAGGGTATACACTAAATATAAGAAAAGTTAAGATAAGGCTATCTAGGCTAGTAGTATTATTAATTACTTTAATAGTAAGTTAAAAGGTAACTTTAGGTTTAGTACTAGTTTCTTTATAAATAATCTTATAGGCGTAGTAAAGGGGTATATAGTAGTACTTAACTTTACTAATACTATAATAAGCTTTAATAGGCACTTCTTTTACTTTAATAAATAACCTATAAGTAGTATATTTAAACTTATTAAAGTAAAAATTTAGGCTAGTGTTAGTTATTATTTAATTAGGTAAGCTAAGATATATATTAATCTAGTATATCTATAGTGCCTCTTATATATACTCTATAGTTATAGATTATAAGAATCTATTATATAGGATATTACTAACTAATACTACTTTCTAGAATAATATTACTTATTAATCTAACCTTTGCTCCTAAATATAAATACTTATAGTAGAATCTACTAAATAAAGCAATATTTAAGAAACATAGATTATAGTACTATAGATAAAAGAAATAAGCTACTTTTAACTATATAAATTACCCCCTAAATATACTACTTAATAATAGTTATAAGCCTAGCTTTAACTTAATTTATAAGTAATAATAACCTTTACTATTAAAAAGTAGTATACACTTAGGAATACCTTTCTTAAAACTAATACTTTTTCTTAACTTTATCTTATACCTATAATACCTTTAAAAGTAATAGTAAGTCTACTAACTAATATTTACTTTTATAGCCTTTTAACTATATATAAAGATTAGTTCTCTTAGTATATAAAGCTTTACTTTTATACTACTTAATATAAAGTCTAGTAATTTATTAATCTAGATAGTAAAAAGGAGCTCCCTAAGCACCTAAGAGCACTTACACTAGCTAAATATATTATAAAGTAAAACACTAAGTACTAAAGGTAATATAAAGCTAACCTTATAAGCTAGAATAACCTCTTAGTTAGCTAATAAGTAAAGTAGTAAGGCTAAAAGCCTATCTAGCTAGTACTACTAACTATTAATAATAAGTA
>NW_026851186.1:0-2406 GCF_030913465.1 Colletotrichum navitas
AAATAGATATATAACTATAGTTATTAAAGTATTATTTTAAGTTAAAAATAATAGTAGCTTCTAAAGATATAAACTTTGAATTTATATAACTTATTAACTTAGGATAATTAATAGTTAGTAAGGTACTAGTATAATTATTAGTATATATTATTTAACTATCAATTATATTATAAAATATATTAATAAAATATATATAGTATTACTTACTAGTTTAAAAGCTTAATAAATTATTAAATTCTTTAGAGGTTATAGTATTATAATTAATATTAAACTTTAATAAATAGTCTATTATATAGTTATATATTTCCTCTTTATCTATAGCATTAGTATTATTAATTATATTACTTTCTCTATATCTTTTTTTATTTATAGTATTAGATATAAGGGTGTTTATTTTACTTTATTATAAGTCTTTATTACAAGACTCTATATAGTCTTTAACTATAAAGATATTAGTATATTAATATAAGTAACTTAGGAAATATAACTATATATATTAATAATAAGATATTAACTTACACTTTATTTTATCTATATTTAGGTTTTCTTTATCTAAAGTTACTATAAAGTTATAATATTTTTTATAGTGTGTTAAAGCATTAGAGGTCTAAAATCAAGCTACCTTAGTTAAAAACCTCTTATTATAGTATTTTATATTATAAGTTAATTCTATTTCTCTTTCTTTACTTAAGTTAATGGATAATAGTTTATAAGTAAATAGATTATTTATAATAGAATACTATTTACTGTCTTTAAAAATATAGTCTTTTTGAGTTTTTATTTTATTAGCGTATATATATTATAATTTATCTATATCAATAGAAATTTATAAGTTATTATTAGAAGCTTTAGGTTTAGATAATTCTTAAGAATTAGAAGAAGAAGTAATAGTTTAAAAAGAGTTATTAGATTTAGAAGCTATTTTTATAGGACTTTTAAATTATTTTTAGAATATTAAATAAAGTATTAAAATAGAGTATTATAAGCTATAAATAATTAAGTATAGTAGTAATTAACTAAAAGTATTATTTTAGTACTAGATTATAGTTAATATAGTAGTTAATATAGTTATATAAGGAGGATATAGTTTATAATAAACTTATAGTAATATAATAAAGAGTTAAGAAAAAGGTAAGATTATATAATTATTTTATAATTATAAAATAATTAAAACTATAGTATTTTTATAACCTTAACATAGGTATTTAGCTAATAAGTATAACTATAAATTATAGTTATAGTCTATAACTATAGATTATAGTAATAATTATAATTATAGCTTATAAGTATAGTTTATAAGTATACTTTATATATATATATAGATTATAGTTTATATGTATAAACTATAGTAATAGCTTATAACTATAAAATATAATCTAATATATATATATAGTAAGTAGCCTATTATAGTAAGTAGCCTTCTTCCTTTTACTTTTCTACCTTTTCTATAAGTTAACTAAGCTATAATATATAAAATTAATTAAAACTACTTATTACTATCTTCTTTATTACTATCCTAAACTACCTTATAGGTTTATATAATATATCTAGTCTTTATATAATTACTATATTATTATATATATAGTTTACTACCCTCTATATAACCCTCTTTTTAGAATATTTCTTTACCTCTAGCTTTAATACCTTCTTTTTCTCCTTATAGTACCTCTACTTTAGTTATATTAAGTAACCTTCTAAGATATAGTTAGGTCTTTTTAGCCCTCAAGTGTTTACTAAGTGCCTTTATTCTTATATAAAGTTTATAGTTCTTTACCTTAATAATAGTAAGTTAATATACTAACTTATAAATACTTTTTAACTATAAGTTAATTACCTTATATATTAGTATTAGTAAACTTCTTTAATACTCCTTAATCTTTTTTTTTAATAAGGTAGAGCTTTATATACCTTTAATTACTATTATTAGTATCTTTAGGTCCTATAAGCCTAAGCTAGTTAAATATAAGATTACTAGTGTTAGTATCTTTAGCTTAAAATCTAGGTAAAAAATAATAACTTTAGGATTAAAAAGTATAAAACTAGCTTACTAAAAACCTAATTATATATTAATTTTACTTATTAAAGTAAAGAATACTACTTTAAAAGTATAAAAAAAGTTTTCTTTAGTAATATATATAATTTATATTTATATTATTTTCTTAATCTTTATACTATATAAGTGCTTTAAAAAGTTAAAATAGCTAATATTAAGAGGCTAAAGCTTATATAATAAATAAAAAGGTAGTTATAAAGTAATAATCTTTTCTTTCTTATAGTAGTTATTAAATTTAGTAAATTTATAGCTATTATAGCTATCTAGGATTAGAAGGTAATAAGTACCTTTTATATAAGACTTTATATACTAGTTAAAATAATTTAACTAATCTAGGCTAATCTTATTTATTA
>NW_026851187.1:0-2390 GCF_030913465.1 Colletotrichum navitas
ACTAAGATTTAGTAATAACTATTAAGCACTATATTAATAATAAATATAACGTAATGCTAAATTTATTAATATATAGTATAATAAGTATAGTTTATTAATATATTTAACTATACTAAAGTTATTATAAATAAGTATTTATATAATAACTAGTAATATTATAACTTACTTTATAATAACTAACTAAAGTATAACTAGCTATTTAATAACTAACTATAATATAACTATTAATAATATAACTAACTATATAATAAGTAACTTTAAAATAACTTATAATATAATAAATAACTAAATTATAACTAACTATAAAATAACTAATAATAGTAGTATTAATATAGTTTATTATAACTAATATAGTATATAGTCTTATATATTAACTTATTAAGTAAAATATAAGTAGAAGTAAAAACAAAAATAATAATTAAGAAAAAACTAAAAATAGAATATTTTTTACTACTCTAAAGAGTATATATACTTGTCTTACTATAAGTAAATACCTTATAAAAAAGTATATTAATTATATATTATAACTATAGAATATAAATATATACTATAACTATTAGTATAAGCTATTTCTAGAAAATATAGCTATATACTATACCTATAAACTATTTATATAAACTATAACTATATAATATAACTATAAAGTATACTTATGAAGTTCAATAAATAATAACTATAAAATATAACTATAGTCTATAACTATAAACTATAACTATAAAGTATAACTATAAAGTATAACTATAGTTAATAACTAGGAATAATAAGTATAAAAGTATAAAAATAAACGTATAAATATAAAAGTGTACTTATATAAGTTATAGTTTATAGTTATATATAAGTTTATTTATTATAAGTATAGTAAATAAGTATATAGTCTATAGTTATATAAAGATAATAATAATTTTATAGGGTATTTATATAGTATAATTATATATATTAATATTATAAACTTAATTAATATTTATATAATTAATACTTAATATATATATTAATTCTCTTAAGTGTTATATACTATATATAACTATAAGACTTTTTTTCTAAGTACTTCTTTCTTTAATTAGTATATTATATTAAGTATTTATATATTATAATATCCTTTATATAACTAATAGATATATACTATAGTTATAAGCTATATAACTTTATAAACTTATAACTTTAATTTTATAAAGAACTTTAGTATAACTTATTTATAGTAGATTAGTAGTATATTATATATAATATAACTATATATAACTTATATTATACTCTAGGTTATATACTTTATAAAGTATAACTTATAAGCTATAACTTATAAGTATAATATATAATTTTTAGATCTAATAACACTATTTAATTATACTTAGTCAAGTAGTTTAAATTATAAATACTATAATTATTAATATTTAAGATCTTAAGATTTATAGCTTTTTACTTTTTAATTCTTTAGGTTTTATTATACTTATAGATACTACTATATTATTAGTAAGTTATACTTATTACTAAGCAGAAAGAAGGTTTTTCTCTAGATATAGTCTTTCTTTCTATAAGAATATTAAAGAATAATAAAATATTAATACTTTTAATATATTTTATACTTATACTATATAATATAATACTATAATATAAGATAAAGATATTATAATAAGTAACTATTACTTTATATATTTAATTATACTTTAATATAATAATTAATAAATAGTAAAGAAAATAGTAATTATTAAGACTTTAAAGTAACCACTTTAATAGTTATTATTATTATATTCTACTAAACTTAGTCTATAACCTATACTAATATATTATATAATAAAATACTATTAGTAATACTATAGAATATAGTATTAGTTATAGTCACTATAACTAAAAAGAAAGTAATATAGATTAAAATAAAGGTTTTACTTATTATATTAAAGAAGTAAAAAATATTATACTACTTATATTATCTTAATTACTTCATAATATTAAAGTTAAAAGTCTTAAGAGTAATAACTATATAACTAATAGTAAATAATAATATAATTACTTTCTATATATATAATAGTAATAGTATTAATATAGTGTATTATATTTAATTAAAGTTAAACTATTGCCTATACTAGTATACTATATGTTAGAAGTATAAGAACCAAGAGTATCTCTTATACTCTTAATACTTCTTTATCTTATATTTCCTCTATTATAGAGGTTATATATATATAAGATATATATATTTATAATCTACTAACTTAGTAGATTAATATATATATTGATTACGTAAGTATGTCTGATTACGTAATCACTGGAAGATAGGAGAAGGTACTAGAATGTCTAAGAAACCTCCTCTTAACACTATCTCTTTAATAAGGTTACTACTTTAAGTTAAGGTTACTTAACTAGGGTTATTAAGTTACACAATCTTAGGTTAATGTATG
>NW_026851188.1:0-2354 GCF_030913465.1 Colletotrichum navitas
TAAATTAGTATTATAGTAATTACTTATAGTAATTAAGTAAGTACTTACTACTAGCCTTCTAGTGTTTTTTTTTAGAGGGGTAACTATAACCTTCTTAGGTAATTTTTTAGTAGCCTTCTTAGCTAGAGGTTTCTTTACTAGGGTTTTAGTAGCAGGGGACTTTTTAGTGCTATTTTTTTTTATAAAAGGCTTTTTAGTACCTTTTTTTAAAGGGCGCTTATAAAAAACTTAGGCTACTAGTATTATAATAAGTCTAGATAGTTAGTAATTATTAAGAAAATAACAATAAAAGAATAAATAACTTATAGTAGTTATTATTATTATTATTATTAAAGAGAAAAAAGTAAAGTTAAAAAAAAAAAGTAAAAATAAATAAAAAAATATAAGTAAGATAAGTATAATTAATAGTTAAAGAAAATATAAGAAATAAAGTAATTTATAGTTACTTTACTTATTATTTTTAATTTATTTTTAACTTTTTTTTTTAACTTTACTTTTTTTACTTTAATAGTAATAATAATAATAACTACTTTAAAAAATTCCTTTTAAAGGTAAAAAACTAATTCTTTTATTTATTTTAAAAGTATTTTAACTTTTTTTAGTTTTTTACTTACTACTAAGAATATCTTTTTTTTAGCCTTTATAAGGTCTATTTATATTTATTTATAGTAATTAATTATAGTAACCTAACTAATATTTCTCTAGGCTATTTACTAAGCTTTAGTACTAGTATAAAGTAAAAGGCTAATAATAGTTACTCTAAGAATATATATACTAAAAAAGCTTATAAGTATATTAAGAGAATAATAAAGAAAATAAAAGTGCTTAAGAGGGCTAAAAAGTCCTTTACTGCCTAGAAAAATTATAAGCTAGCTACTCTTAAGAAGTCTTAGCTATATATTAATAGTTTAGCTTTAGTTAAGGCTAATATAGAGGCTAAGGTAATTAATAATATTATTACTATAGTATAAATAACTTTCCTTTTATTTATTTTATACTTATTTTTAACCTTAAAAATAGGTAAGTAAAAAGTAACTATCTAGGAATTATTACTATATAACTTAGCCTTTATTAGGCCTCTTCTAAAAGCTAAGCCTTTATCTAGGTTAATAATAATAATTAAGTTATTTAGAATAATAATAATAATAATAACTAAAAAAAAATTCTTTTTCTTAGCCTAGAAGAGTAAATAAAAGAAAAGCTAGCTAATCTTAAAGACTACTATAACTTTAAGGTTAGTTCTTCTTTTATTAAAAATATTAATATTTAGTAAAAGATATAGGCACTTATTACTATATATAAAAAAGTAAGTAATTACTATAAAAGATTACTATAAATTACTAATAAAACTAAGATCTTATTTACTAAGAGTACTACTATATAACTAACTACTAGTATATAGCTTTTAACTAGCTTTTTACTAAGGTCTATTACTTAAAGGTTTAATCTTTTATTTACCTTAAAGTTACTTTTAAAGTAGGCTTTCTTTAGCCTAGTTAAAGTCTACTAGCTACTATAAATATCTTTATAAAGGAGGAATCTCTTCTTTAGTTAGTCTTAACTAAGTATTAAAATATCTTTACTTCTAGAGACTATAAGCTTTTAAAAATTATTTCTTGTTTTTACTAAAAAAAAAAGTAAGTAAAATTAAAATTTTATAACTAGTAGACTTTACTAATTAATTATTTTTTTAGGTAATTTACTCTTTAATACTACTTTACTATAGGTTAATAAAGTAAAGGTTTCTTTTATATTATTTAATATTATTATTTAACTTAGGACTTTAAGCTAACTATTAAGTAGTTAGTTAAAGAGGTAGGCTAATTACTATAACTAATTACTATAAATTACTAATATATATATAGGTTTAAGGCTTTTTTATTTTATCTTTTTAAGAGAAAATTCTTCTTAGTCCTATAAAAATATAAGATAAAGTTACTCTTAACTTAGAGGTAACTATAGGATTTAGTTACTTAATAATAAAGGCTTTTAAGCCTCTATAAGAGGTTTTACTACTTTATCTCTAGCTTTAGCTACTTATTAAGGTATACTTAATAATATAGCCTTCTTGCTAGCTATTATAGATCTAACAGGAAGAGCAAGGCTATAATAGGAAATATAAAGTAATATAGTGTAAAAGTAAAGTGTAATAGTAAAGTAGTAAAATAAGACAAGTAATAATAAAGAGCTAAATAATTAATATAGGATAAAAGCTAGGTATTAGTGTAGGTTATCTATTAAGGTTACTTTTCCTTATAAGAGGCAATAGGTAATAGGATATATACCCCTAGGTATATACCTAAATATATACTAATAAGGTAATTCTATATTCTACTTATCTATTTACTATATAA
>NW_026851189.1:0-2320 GCF_030913465.1 Colletotrichum navitas
TTAAGTAATCCTCTAAGATAGTTAGGTCTTTTTAGCCCTTTAGCGCTTACTAAGTACCTTTATCCCTATATAAAGTTAATAGTTCTCTGCCTTAATAATAGTAAGTTAATATACTAACTTACTAATACTTTTTAACTATAAGTTAATTACCTTGTACATTAGTGTTAGTAAACTTCCTTAATAGTCCCTAATCCTTTTTTTTAATAAGGTAGAGCTTTATATACCTTTAATTACTGTTGTTAGTGTCTTTAGGTCCTATAAGCCTAAGCTAGTTAGACATAAGTTAACTAGTGTTAGTGTCTTTAGCTTAAAATCTAGGCAAGAAATAATAACTTTAGGATTAAAAGGTATAAGACTAGCCTGTTAAAAACCTACTTATATATTTATTTTACCTATTAAAGTAAAAAATACTACTTTAAAGGCAGAAAAAAAGTTATTCTTAGTAATATACGTAATTTATATCTATATTATTTTCTTAATTTCCTTACTGTACAAGTGCTTTAAAAGGCTAAAATAGCTAATATTAAGAGGCTAAAGCTTATATAATAAATAAAGAGGTATATATAAAGCAATAATACTTTCTTTAGTATAATAGTTATTAAATTTAGTTAATTTATAGCTATTATAGCTATCTAGGATTAGAAGGTAATAAGTACCCTTTATATAAGACTTTATATACTAATTAAAGTGCTTTAGCTAATCTAGGCTAATCTTGTTTATAGTTTATCTATTTTTACTTAGGTAAATACGCTATATAGCTAGAAATTTACTATTAAGGTACTATAACAAAAGGTAATATTTACCTTTTATAATAATATATAGAGGTATTACCTAGCTATCTATATATACACTCTAAATAATAGAAACCTATTTATAATTACTAGGCTGCTTTATATAAGGCCTTCTATATTAGTTAGAAGTTATAATAACCTTTATATACAACAGTATTCCTATTAGGAACCTAGTCTTATTAAAATTATAGATATTATAATCCTATATCCTATACTTTATAATTATATTTTATATAAGTGTAAACTAGCCTTATATAATCATAGGATCCTTAGCTAAGGCCCTCTAATAGTTAATCTAACGTTAAAATTACATTTTTAATTAAGGTTATTGTTATATAAAGTTCTCTGCCTATTAGGGTCTAATACACGTCCTATTATATACGTTAAGGAGTTAATTAGCTATATCTTGTATATCTTCTTGTTGCAAAGGAAATCCTTAATTAATTAGGTTAATAACCCTTTTAAAAATTACCTCTTCTTTAGATATAGTTATCTTTATTAATTTTAAACGTGTCTTAGCTTATGCAACTTTTCCAGCGCGTTAATAACAGAGTGTAGTTTTAGGCACATTATAGATAGAGGCTGCCTTTTGTACAGATAGATTTTAGTCTTTTTAGATAGCTATAATTACAAGGATAATTTAGCTTTCTTAAGAAGAGGATTCTATTGTTGTACATAGAGAAAGGTTAATATAAGGATAAAGCTAGTAGAAATAAGGTAGACATACACTACTCACTATAATATGCTACTTACTATATATATATATTAGCTATAAAGGTTAGCCTTTTTACTAGGCCTACTTTTTATTTACCCTAAGAAAAGTAACTTTTTTTATATTTAAAATACTTACTACCTAGCTACTTTCTTATAATATAGCTATAAGGATTTATTATTACTACTAACTATTTTTTACTAACTTTATATTCTTTAAATACTAAGCTAAAGTAGTTATTTACTTATATAATTCTTTATTATTCTTTTTTTACTAAAAACACTAGACTAGCTTTTTATTTATTACTAAGATAAAGTAAAAATCTAGCTTTAACTTAGTTAACTTATATCTTATATAGATCTAGCTAATATTAACTTATTTTTATATTTAAGTAAGTAACTTTACTTTTTACTACTTATACTTTAGCTTTTACTAAAGGTATAAGTTTAGCTTATTAAGTAGCCTTTTTTTAGTAAAAATAGTTATAATAAAATAAGCTATACTATATTCTTTAGCCTACTATAAAGAAATACTATAATCTTTAGATTAAAGATCTAGTAGTATAAATTAAAAAAAGATATCTCTTAAAGATACTACTAAAGGTATACTTTTTATTTACTAAAAGCTACTAAATTAAGTATCTTTATAAAGATCTTATAGTAGTATAAGATACTAAGCTTAGTTAAAATAGTATAGTCTAGACTATATTCTTTAATAAGGTCTAAGAATAGTCTCTTAATAAAAAGTATTACTTTTTTTACTAGCTAGTATTATTTTTTTATTAACACTAAATACTTTAAAGAAAATATTATATAAG
>NW_026851190.1:0-2267 GCF_030913465.1 Colletotrichum navitas
AAAGTAAAAGTATAATACTCTTATAGTTTACCTTAAAGTATTACTTAAATTACTACTCTATAGTAGTTTTATATTATACTTACCTAGATATAAAGGTTATAAAATAATAGTAATTTTAAGTTAATAGTCTTATACTAGCTACTAGTATACTTTATAGCCTAGTTATTAAAGTATATCTTTATAAGGTTACTTATTTACTTTAGTATTAGCCTTAATATTACTATTAATATTACTATAGTTAATAAAAGCTTCTATAGTAGTATAGTAGTTATTATATATAGGCTATAAAGTTTAGCTATTATATAGAGTTTTAGTATTAATAAAGGTAGTAGTAGAGTAAAGATTAGGTTATTATAAGAGGTCTAATAGCTAATTACTAGTAATAGGTATACTTTAGCTAGTTTTTTACTATATAGGATTATATTATAACCTTAGATATTCTTAATAAAGTTAAGGTCTTTAAGATATAGTTTAAAATTATATAATAATCTTTTAATAATAGTAATTATTTTATTAGTTTAGTAGGCACTTTCCTTTTATTAAAGGGTATTAAATATATATTAAGTAATTAATAGGTGTTTACTATAGTTAACTTATATACTATAATTAATAAAGAAGTTATATAGGCTTATTAAAACCTTTTACTTAATTACCTTAAAGTTATTTATAGACTATTTACTAAAATCCTTATAAGTATAGTAAAGTAATTTACTACTAATATAGTTATAATACTTATAACTACTAATATAAAATATAGTAATAGTATTAAGTATAAAAGCTTATTACTTCCTTATAAAGTTAGTTAGTAACTTCTTAATATAGTCTTTTTCTTATTACTATAAGAGAATATACTATATAAGGTTAGTAAGTATAATAAAATATTATTAATTACTACTACTTACTACTTTATATTAGGTAGTATATTATACTTACTATAAACCTCTTCTTGTTACCTTATAGTAATAAGGTAGTAGCTTATAACTTTTACTTACTTATAAGCTTATTATACTTACTTATCTTAGCTTAGGTTTTTTACTTATAGGTATAGTGTTATTTACTATTACCCTTTGTTAGCCTAATAACCTCTTAAATATAAGTGTTTCTTCTAGTAGACTAGAAGGTATATACGTTTATTAGAGAGATTACTACTAGTAGTATAAACAGTTAGAAAAAAATATACTTTTATAAGTAAATAACTTAGGGAAAAATAATAGGCTATTATATTAGCTATTTATTAATACTATTAGTTAGTAAAAGAAGAGAAAATAATAGGCTATTATATTAGTAAATTATTAACACTATTAGTTAGTAAAAGGAGTATATATATAGAAAAAAGAAGTTAGTAAGCTAAAAAGCTTATAATAAATAGGATATAGTAAATAATTACTTATTAGCTATAGGTATATAAAGTAAGAGGTTTTTTATAGTTAAAATACTTCTCTAAAGGTAATAAAGCTTATATAATAGATATAAATTAATAAGGTTTCTACTAGTTAAAGAGACTAGTTATAGATCTATTAATTAACCTATTATAATAGGTAATTAGTATAAACTATTATAGTAAAGGTATTTATAGAGGTATTTCTTAGTACTTACTTACTCTAGGTATATAAATAATTAACTAGTAATAATTACCTCTTCTTGTAGTCTTTACTAATCTATAGTTTAGATAATAAAGTTAACCTATATAGTTAACAGTAAAGTTAACTACTAATTAGTGTTAGTAATACTAAGGGATAAGTTAATATAGTTAACTATATATATTAGTAGTAATTAATAAATAATAAAGGTAACTATAGTTCTCTATTATATATAAAGAAAAGAAGGATAATTATTATAGGTTAGCTAGTTAAATAACTAACTAATTGCCTATAAATCCTTAGAGAATCTATAGCTAAATATCTAAGAATTTACTAGTAATAAGTTATTAGGGTTAACCTAATAACTCTAATATTTATCTATAATAGTTAATATTACAACAGTAACCTTTATAGCTATAGGAAATAGGCCTAGCAAGAGGGGTAACCTTTATAGCTATAAGAAATAGGCTTAATTAAGGGGTTATTTTTATAGCTATAAAGAAGGCCTTTCTTATAGAGTCTATTTCCTATAGCTATAAAAAGAACCCTCTAATAAAGCCTATTTCTTATAGCTATATAGGTTAATTAGTTAATAGTAGAATAGAATAGTAGAATAGTAGTGTTAGTATACTTACTTTTACTGCCTTTATAAGTATATACTGTTTTTTTAAACTAATTAAAGAGTAT
>NW_026851191.1:0-2237 GCF_030913465.1 Colletotrichum navitas
AGCTATTTCTAGAAAATAACTATATACTATACCTATAAACTATTTATATAAACTATAACTATATAATATAACTATAAAGTATACTTATAAAGTTTAATAAATAATAACTATAAAATATAACTATAATCTATAACTATAGACTATAACTATAGAGTATAACTTTAAAGTATTACTATAGTCTATAACTAAAAATAATAAGTATAAAAGTATAAAAGTATACTTATATAAGCTATAGTTTATAGTTATATATAAGTTTATTTATTATAAGTATAGTAAATAATTATATAGTCTATAGTTATATAAAGATAATAATAATTTATAAGTTATTTATATAATATAATTATATATATTAATATTATAAACTTAATTAATATTTATATAGTTAATACTTAATATATATATTAATTCTCTTAAGTGTTATATACTATATATAACTACAAGACTTCTTTTCTAAGTACTTCTTTCTTTAATTAGTATATTATATTATATATTTATATATTATAATATACTTTATATAACTAATAGATATATATTATAGTTACAAGCTATAGAACTTTATAAAATTATAACTTTAATTTTATAAAGAACTTTACTATAACTTATTTATAGTAGTATATTATATATAATATAACTATATATAATTTATAATATACTTTAGGTTCTATACTTTATAAAGTATAACTTATAAGCTATAGCTTATAAGTATAATATATAATTTTTATATCTAATTACACTATTTAATTATACTTAGTAAAGTAGATTAAATTATAAATACTATAATACTTAAGATCTTTAGATTTATAGCTTTTTACTTTTTAATTCTTAAGGTTTTATTATACTTATTAATACTACTATATTACTAGTAAATTATACTTATTACTAACTAGAAATTAGTTTTTTCTCTAGTTATAGTCTTTCTTTTTAGAAGAATATATAAAAATAGTAAAATATAAATACTTTTAAATATTTTATTCTTATACTATATAATATAATATTATAATATAAGATAGAGATATTATAATAAGTAACTATTATTTTATATATTTAATTATACTTTAATATAGTAATTAATAAGAAGTAAAGAATATAGTACTTATTAAGACTTTAAAGTAACTAATCTAATAGTTTTTATTATTACTAAACTTAGTCTATAACTTATACTAATATATTATATAATAAATTATTATTAGTAATACTATAGAATATAGTATTAGTTATAATTACTATAACTAAAAAAAAAGTAATATAGATTAAAATAAAGGTTTTACTTATTATATTAAAGAAGTAAAAAATATTATACTACTTATATTATCCTAATTACTTTATAATATTAAAGTTAAAAGTCTTAAAAGTTATAACTATATAACTAATAGTAAATAATAATATCATTACTTTCTATATATATAATAGTAATAATATTAATATAGTATATTATATTTAATTAAAGTTAAACTATTACTTATACTAGTATATTATATAATAGAATACTATTAGGGATACTATAAAGTATAGTATTAGTTATAACTACTATAACTAAGAAAAAAGTAATATAAATAAGGTTTTAAACTATAATATTAAAGAAGTAAAGTAATATTATATTACTAATATTATTCTAAATACTCTTTATAGTAATAATCTAAAGAGTCTTAGTATTAGTAACTAAGTAACTAAGAGTAAATAGTAATATAACTACTTTTATATATATATATAAAGAAGTAATAGTATTAGTATTAATAAAATATTTTTTTTAATATATAGATATATATATAAACCTACTAATATACTTTCACTTATATATTATTAGACTACTATATAAATATATATAAAAAGAATTAATCTTGTATTTTTTCTTTGTATTTTGTATAATATACAAAATACAATACATGTATTTGTATTTGTATTATATTAAGTATAGGAAAAAATACAAATACAAATACATGTATTGTATTATACTAGAAAAAAAATACAAATATATATATTATATTTATATTGTATTTGTATTATATTTTTTTAATACTCTGCGTCTATATAAGGGCTAGATTTCTCCCTGTTTCTAGTCTATCTTATTCTTTCGCTAAGTAAATAAAATAGAACAGTTAGTAATAAAATAATAAGACTAACTATTATACTCTCTTTATATCTATATTATTATATCTCTATATTTACCTCTGTTATCTTATATTTTTACTTCTATAGGATATATCTTTATATAAGAGATATACTCTCTTATATACTCT
>NW_026851192.1:0-2220 GCF_030913465.1 Colletotrichum navitas
AAGCTATATAACTTAGGTAAAATCTAAGTAAAGAATAAAGTAAGTATATTACTAGTATATATAGAGTATATATAAAGTACTATCTATATTTTAATTACCTTAATATATAGTACTAGTCTAGTATATACTAAGAAAATATCTAGCTAATATATTACTTATATTTTATTTTATTATTATTTTAGCTTTTCTTTAGTATATACTAAAAGTAGTAGTAACTTATACAAGGAAAATGCTTAGTATATACTTAGACACTATTCTAGTTAATGTCCTCCTTAAAGGTAATCTCCTCTTAAACACTTTACTGCTTCTAAGAGCCTACTAAGTATTAGCTATATATATACTAAGATAATACTAAGATACTTATAAGTCTTATAGGTAGTAGGAGTAGCTAAAGCCTTTTTATATAAGGCTAAATAGGTTAGTGCTATATATATACTAGGTTAATACTAGGAATATACTTAGCTTTTTCTTAGAAGTAGTAGGGCACTACTTAGTTAAGGTCTTAGGGGACTCCTTGTGGCTAGAGTAACACTACGTTATATAAGTATATACTAAGTATATACTAGAGAAGTACTAAATTAAACTTATATTTTTATGCTTATGTAAAAAAGGGGAGGCTAAACTACTACACTGTTTCTATATTAGTATTCTCTATATATATAGTAAGTGCCTAGTATATACTGTCTATATCCTTTATTAATATTTAGTTAGAGTTAGTTCTAATATAGCTTAGATTTATTATAAGGTTAATAGTATAGGATATTTTTTAGACTTATTCTCTATATATACTAAGAGTATACTTTACTTATTAAGAGTAAATACTAAACTATCCTATAGTACCTTTTTTATAATAACTTTTTACTATAGTTTAATACTATAATATAGTACCTAGGGATTATTAGTATATTAAAGGATAAATTATAATAAATAGTAAAATAAATAGTATTCTCTAGGTCTATACTAAGTATATACTTAGATTATATACTTATAGGGTAATAGAAGTAAGTACTATAAGTAGTAGTAAAGTTAGTATTATTCTAGCTAAAGTAAAGCATTAGTTTAGTATATATAAAGTATAAGAGAAGAATATACTTACGCTAACTCCTTTATAGCGTTAGCATAGGTCTTAATAAGACTACTAATAGGTCTAGTGCTAACAAGGTGTTAGTAAGGTATATACTAAGACTAGGTAAAGAATATATATAGGCTTATAAATATAATTAGCATTACACTAACTACTAGAGTAGACCTAGTTCTAAATAGCCTTAGTATAGTGTTAGTATATACCTAGTAAATATTAAGTTAATAGTCTAGTATATATAGAGAATATACTATTTACTAATAAACTCCTTACTAATACTAGTATTAGTATAAGTAAGATTAATAACTAGTGTATAATTAGTATATACTCTATATATACTAAAGATATACACCTATAAGCACTAAAGTAAGTAAAGTAAATATAGTAGTAAAGCTAGGTATTATATTAGTATAGTTCTAGTATATACTTAGTGTATATATACTATAGGCTAAGAGGTAATAATAGTACTATATATAGTGTTAGTGTTAAGATTAATAATAATATTATAGCTAGGTATAAAGTTAGTATATACCTAGTAAACACTAGATCTATATTTACTTATACTCTAGTATTAATTAAGAAAAGTCTATTACCTTAGTTAAGTATAGCTAAGTATATAATAAGTATATATATAATAACACTAGTAAAGAGAAGTAATAATTAAAACATAGGTCTTATATTCTATAGAAGCTAATTTTTAACCTAGCTATTACTAGCCTTTCGCTAGGGGGTTAGCACCTTTTTAATCTTATGTTTATTTAGCCCTGCTAAGTAAAACGCTTACTAAACTATATTAGGAACAATATTCCTTTAACCTACTAAGTCTACATAGGACTTTAGGGTAATTACCTATTGTCTTATAATAATTATACTTCCCTCTTATATAACTATCCTAGTTATACTACACTAGCCTTAATCTAGTATATCCTTAAAAAGGTTTAGTTAGCCTATTAGTTGTCTATAAGGCCCTTTATGCCCCTCCTTAGAGCTACCCCTTTAAGCTTTACCTTTCTATTATTTATTTACTTTTATAAACTTTATTTTCTTTTTATTATTATAGCCTTTTATTAAGTTCTTATACTATTATTACTGCTTTTTCTTTTTTTTTACTAGTGTTTTATTAGATTATTAATTTGTTT
>NW_026851193.1:0-2213 GCF_030913465.1 Colletotrichum navitas
CTTCTAGTCTACTAAAAGAAACACCTATATTTAAGAGGTTATTAGGCTAATAGAGGGTAATAGTAAATAATACTATACCTATAAGTAGAAGACCTAAGCTAAGATAAGTAAATATAATAAGCTTATAAGTAAGTAAGGCTTATAAGTTACTATACTTTTACTTATAAGGTAACAAGAAGAAGTTTATAGTAAGTATAATATACTACTTAATATAAAGTAGTAAGTAATAGTAATTAATAATATATTTACTATATTTATTAACCTTATATAGTATATTCTTTTATAGTAATAAAAAAAAGACTATATTAAGAAGTTACTAACTAACCTTATAAGTAAGTAATAAGCTTTTATACTTAATACTATTACTATATTTTATATTAGTAGTTATAAGTATTATAACTATATTAGTAGTAAATTACTTTACTACACCTATAAGGATTTTAGTAAATAGTTTATAAATAACTTTAAGGTAATTAACTAGAAGGTCCTAATAAGCCTATATAACTTCTTTATTAATTATAGTGTATAAGTTAACTATAGTAAACACTTATTAATTACCTAATATATATTTAATACCCTTTAACAAAAGGAAGGCGCCTACTAGACTAATAAGATAATTACTATTATTAAAAGATTATTATATAACTTTAAACTATACCTTAAAGACCTTAACTTTATTAAGAATATCTAAGGTTATAATATAATCTTATATAGTAAAAGACTAACTAAAGTACACCTATTACTAGTAATTACTTATTAGACCTCCTATAATAACTTAACCTTTACCTTACTACTGCCTTTATTAATACTAAAACCTTATATAATAGCTAAAATTAATAGCCTATATATAATAACTACTATACTACTATAAGAGCTTTTATTAACTATAGTAATATTAATAGTAATATTAAGGCTAACGCTAAAGTAAATAAGTAACCTTATAAAGATATACTTTAATTACTAGGCTATAAAGTACACTAGTAGCTAGTATAAGACTATTAACTTAAAATTAGTATTATTTTATAACCTTTATATCTAAGTAAGTATAATATAAGACTACTATAAAGTAGTAATTTAAGTAATACTTTAAGGTAAACTATAAAAGTATTATACTTTTACCTTTTACTAATAGGTAGGTAATTTTTATACTTTAATAGTAAAGCTTAAAGAATAATTTAAAGGTAATAAAGTACACTTAGCCTATATTACTAAGCTTTACTATATATTATTTAACTTAATTACTTATAAAAACTATAGTAAAAATAAGCTTAAGATTCTTAAGTTACTTATTAAAAGGGTTACTAAGCTAGTTAAAGTAACTACTTATAATAGCCTACCTAAGGATAAGGATTATTATAAGTGCCTTATTACCTATTACTATAGTATACTTAAGTATACTATAGCTTTCTTTAACTTACTAGCTATATTTTATAGCCTTTATATATAACTATATAATAAAGTAGTAAATACTTTACTTTACTATAAGCTACCTATATAATACTTTATAGATAAATCTACTATAGAGGATAAGTAATTTTAGGTTAACTATAAGTATAATGAAACTAAGTAGGATATTGATGCGCAAGGCAGTAGGATAGCTAGTACACACGCAACTAATCTAAATAACCCTGCCTAAAGGTCTTGTCGCCAGTGCACCCTAAGCGCCTATAAACACAAAGGTAACTTACTAACCCTTATCTAAGAAAATAATAACGTTAATTAATAGACCTTAGTCTAATTAGGGCTAAGGTTTATTAATTAAACGTCTACCTCTAGTTAGCAGTTAAACTTAGTTAGTAATACTATTATTACTAAGTAGTATAGAACTATATATAAAAGGTCTTATTATTTAGTTATATAGTTATAAGGTAGGCAGAGTACTTAATTAGGCTAAAAAGGCCTAATTAGGCGTATAAGATTAAAAGAATATCTAGGATTAGTTATATTACTATAATAATAAAGTTATAGTTAAAGGTAGAGGTTAACTTATAGGTGTTAAATTCTATATTCTATTTATCTTATTAGTCTTAATTAGTATTTAATGTCTTAATTAAGATAATTAAGGCTCTACTAGCTAGAAAAACACTTATAAAAACTACTTAAAGAAAAACCTAAAATCCTACCCTATTCTAATTATCCCCTATTCTTTTTGTCCTATATTATATACTTAGTAGGAATAAAAGAATATAAAACCCTAAGGGGTAGCAACGTAA
>NW_026851194.1:0-2212 GCF_030913465.1 Colletotrichum navitas
GTAATTTACTACTAATATAGTTATAGTACTTATAACTACTAATATAAAATATAGTAATAGTATTAAGCATAAAAGCTTATTATTTACTTATAAGGTTAGTTAGTAACTTTTTAATATAGTCTTTTCTTTATTACTACAGGAGAATATACTATATAAGGTTAATAAGTATAGTAAATATATTATTAATTACTACTACTTACTACCTTATATTAAGTAGTATATTATACTTACTATAAACTTCTTCTTATTCCTTTATAGGCAAAAGTATAGTAACTTATAAGCCTTACTTACTTATAAGCTTATTATATTTACTTATCTTAGCTTAGGTCTTTTACTTATAGGTATAGTATTATTTACTATTACCTTTTAATAGCTTAATAACCTCTTAAACATAGGTATTTCTTCTAGTAGACTAAAAGGCATATATATTTATTAGAAGGATTACTGCTAGTAGTATAAATAGTTAAGAAAAAATATACTCTTATAGGTAAATAACTTAAGGAAAAATAATAGGCTATTATATTAGCTACTTATTAACGCTATTAGTTAGTAAAAAGAGAAAAAATAATAGGCTATTATATTAGTAACTTATTAACGCTATTAGTTAGTAAAAGAAGTATATATATAGAAAAAAGAAGTTAGTAAGCTAAAAAGCTTATAATAAATAAGATATAGTAAATAATTACTAGTTAACTATAGGTATATAAAGTAAAAGGTTTTTTATAGTTAAAAGTGCTTCTCTAAAGGTAATAAAGCTTATATAATAGATATAAATTAATAAAGTTTCTACTAGTTAAAGGGGACTAGTTATAGATCTATTAATTAACCTATTATAATAGGTAATTAGTATAAACTATTATAGTAAAAGTATTTATAAAGGTGTTTTTTAGTACTTGCTTACTCTAGGTATATAAATAATTAACTAGTAATAATTACCTCTTCTTATAGACCTTACTAATCTATAGTTTAAATAGTAAAGTTAACCTTTATAGTTAATAGTAAAGTTAACTACTAATTAGTGTTAGTTATACTAAGGGATAAGTGTTAGAATATTAATACTAATAATTATATAACACCTAGTTAGCTAACTATAAATAGTTTATAATTTAAGGTTAAAGGGCATAGACTAGTTATTTAGCCCTTAGTTATATTAAGAGGAGATTATACTTTTAGTTAGCTAGAATAACTTAAGTTATACTTAAGCAGTATATAACTACTTTATATAATAATAGTAAAGTAGACCTATTTAGTTACCTAATAAGAAGTTAATTTACCTCTATATTTTACTAAGTATATATATATATAAAGCCTATTTAACACTAATTAGTAGTTATATAGTAATTATAGATTAGTAAGAGTAAAGAGTTAAGCTATATTATATAAAAAGTTAGTTTATATAGTGTCTAACTATAGAAGGGCTAAAGAACTACTCCTTGTTATAACCCCTTATACTAAGATAAGTTATAATTTATATAAAGATCTAGTTTATATAGTGCCTAACTATAGGAGGGCTAAAGAACTACTTTTTAGGATAACTACTTATACTACTTTCCCCTATGTATAATAAAATAAAGAAGACTATACCTTTCTTATATATATATAAGAAGTAAGTAGTATACTACTATAAGTATATTACCTTTATTAACTAGATATTATATAATTTAAAATAACTACTAATATATTAATATAGAACACCTAGAGCTAAAAGAAGAAACCTACCTAAGAAGAATATATCTTTATATATAAAGATATATTAGAGGGCAGTAGTATTATAATTATAACCTAGAGATCTTAAACACTACCTTAATACTAGACTAAATATTAGGACTTTACTAATAACTTATCCTAAAAAAAGATTATAATATATCTAGTGTATAAGATACACTAGATTATCTATATAAATCTAGACTAACACTAACTTAAAGGAATAATTATAATTAACTTTAAGGACTAGATAGCTAACTACTAGAAGTATATATATTATATATACTTTAGGAAGTTTATTAGTAAATTATAAAAAAGGTATCTTTATTAACACTAAGATAAAGCCTAAAAATAAGTAAGTAGTTAACCTTATATAATAACTCTAAGAGTAATACTAGAAGAAGTCTAGTAGTTATATAATAAATATACTAATAACTACTATTAAAGATCTTTAAGCTACTATATAATAAGACCTAGCTAAGACACTAATAAAGTTAATTAAACTCTA
>NW_026851195.1:0-2172 GCF_030913465.1 Colletotrichum navitas
CTAAAATATATAAGTTACTACTATAGTGTTTAGAAAGTAATAAGTTCTTAGGACTACCTTAGTAATATATATATAGAGACTTCCTAGACAACATTATTAGGGGTCTAGGGAAGCTAGTAGGCCTATTTAAAACGTAGTTAAGTAACTAAGCTATAGGCTATAGTATAGTAAACTAGAAGCACTAGGCTATAGCTATAGTGCTAGCAGAGGAGATAGTTATTAATAATAGTATATATAGCCTAGACTTTAAACTTATTATCTTTAACACTAGTCTAACCCCTAGGGTTAGGCTAAGTACTCCTTAGGTAGTAGCCCTTAAAAGAGCTAAATATAGCTCCTAGAGGATCTTTAAGAGTTAGTATAAGTTACTAGGGTCTAGTATAATATATAAGAATTTTTCTAGAATATTAGAAAAATAAAAAGTAAAAGACTTATAGTAGAGGGTACTATAAGTATATTAGAGATATAAGTAGATAAATATAATAGGCTAAATAAAGTAGTAGCTAACTTTAACTTAGAGGAAGAGTAAATTAAAGGTAATAAGTAGGTTTTTAAGTATATAGTCCTAGACAAAGATATAAACTACTTATTCTTAGCTACTTATAAGTAGAGCCTTTATATACTAGTAGAAGACTAGGTCTACCTATAAAAGGCTTAAGTTATACACTAAAAGGATTATAAATTATAATAAAGTAATCCTTAGTCTTTATATTAATAAAAAAAACATAATATTCCTTATACTTTAATAAGTAAAGTAAGCTTTACTAACTAAATTAAAATATAACTATATAAAGCTTTATAGTAAATATAAAGAAGCTAACTATATTTTTTTTATATAGTATACTTTATAATAGTATAATAGGAATATAAGAAAGTCTATACTAGCCTAAGATATTTAATTTAGTTTAGGTTTTATAAAGGTACCCTAGAAGAAAAAATAAAGTACCCTAGAAAAAAAAACAAGGTACACTAAGGAGAATATATATTTCTAACTAGGTGTTATATAATCATTAGTATTAATATTCTAATAAGTAATATAAATAAAGCTAAAGATATTATAATATATACTAAAAAAGTAATAAATATAAAAAGTATTACTTTTTAGATCCTTAAAACCTTTATAAAGATTATACTTTATTTTAATAACTATCTATATATAAAGATAACTAATATCTTAAGTAATTAGTTAGTAAAGATAATATAGTCTTTTTACTAGCTATTATAGATCTAATAAGAGAAGTAAGGCTATAATAAGTAATATAAAGTAATATAGTATAAAAGTAAAGTATAATAGTAAAGTAGTAAAATAAGATAAGTAATAATAAGGAGCTAAATAATTAATATAAGACAAGAGCTAGGTATAAGTGTAGGTTATCTATTAAGGTTACTTCTCTTTATAAAAGGTAATAGGTAATAGGATATATACCCTTAGGTATATACCTAAATATATACTAATAAGGTAATCCTATATCCTACTTATTTATTTACTATATAAAGCACTTATCTTATAATAAAAGGCTTAGTAAAAAAAAAGAGAAATATAAATAAGAAAATAAAGTTAAAAATAAAAAGAATTAAGCTTATAAGATATTATAATAGTAAAAAATTATAGATTTATAATAATAAAAATTTACTAAAAGGTTACTAAGTAAAAAAAAAATTAAATAAAAGACTAGTAAAAGAAAACTTTTTACTTAAGTAACTACTAAGTAAAAAAAAATAAGCTAGGTAACTAGCTATCTTATATTTACTTCTATATAACTATTTTATTTAATAACTTATAACCTAGTAACTATTTACTAATATATTACTAAATAAAAATATAGAGTATACTTAACTAAAAAATAATAATAAGGCTACTATATTTTAAAATAATAAAGCTTTTTAGTAAAAGTAATAAAAAAAGTCTATAAGGCTATTTTAAATAAAGAAAGGACTATAGTTATATATTATTATTATTTCTTTAAAAAGTATTATATAATAACTTTAGGATAAAGTCTAAAAGAGAAGAATATAATTATAATAGGATTTATAGTAATAGCTATAGGTCTTAGTAATAGGTTACTAAGCCTCTAGTGCTTTACCTTACTATTTAGTTTTCTAGTAGTAAAGCCTCTATTATTTAGGCTCTATAAGCTTAAGTCTTATACTATACTAATACCTACTATTAAG
>NW_026851196.1:0-2153 GCF_030913465.1 Colletotrichum navitas
ACACTAGGACTTAAAAGTACTTATTAAAAGTATATTCTTAAAGATTAATATAGTATCTTTACTATTGAATAAGTATTAAGGTTAACTTACTTAATAAAAGTAATTAAAGTATTATAGTTAGTAATCTAATAGTAAGGTTTTTACTAAAAATAAGCTAAGGTTAATACTTAGATAATAATAGTATAGGCTTACTAGTTTATTAATTACTTAGTAATTAGTTAAGTAGTTAATAGTTATAAAAGTAGTTTATATAGCTTTTTATTAATTAAATTACTAAAGTTAAATACTAAAGATTATTTAAATAAATTATATTATAAACAAGGTTAATTACTAAAAAGCTATAAAAGTTTATCTTTAAGTATATTTAAGTCTATTTTATATATAAGTCTTAATTCTCTTAAGTAACTAATAATTATAAGTAATTATTATCCTTATATATAAAGGGTTAGTACTATCTTCTAATAGGCGTATAGTAACTTAATATAATTAATCTAGACTAAGAAAAAAAGGTTATTTATAGTAGTATATATCTTATATATATAAGGTTAAATAGGGGCACTAAGTAAGCGTTAACTAAATACGCCTACTTTACTAGCCTTATATATTATAGTAGGTAAAGCCTTCCTACACTTACTATAGCTTTAGCCTATAATATATACCTTTTCCCCCCTTAGCGCCTAGGAAAATAAAGCCTCTAGGCCTTACTAGCCCTTTTACTCTATATAACCTTTAAAATTAAACCTATAGTTATTACTTACTATAATTTAGTTATTAGTTTTCTTTTTTTTTTAGGCTTTTTTATTAGTATTATAAGTATTTTTTTACTACTATATATTACTATTATAAAGTAATTATTTTACTAATATAGTCTTTATTAATTAAAGATAATTAAAAATAAAAAATACTAGTAAGTTACTTTTATATATATATATATCTAGATATATAAACTTACTATTAATTTATTACTAACTTATTATATTATAGTCTTTTACTTTTAGCTAAAGCCTTTTACTTATAAGTAAAAAAAAGGCTATCCTTAAGACCTTATTACTACTATTTACCTTAAGTATACCCTTATTATACTAGTCTATATATCTAATTTATACTTATATTATAGTAAATTTATAGCTAATATTAAAAATAGTCTTTATTTTATACTACTTATAGTAAAAAAGGTTTACTTTTTAGTAAATATTATCTAGTGTCTTTTTTACTAGTTATATACTAACTACTTAGCTAAAGACCTTATAGTACTTTATTATACTAAAAATATAGTATTTAGTAGTACTTATTATACTTTTTATATATTAAGTAACTAACTTTACTCTAAGAGTATAAGTTTACTTTTTTTTATATTTACTACTTTTTCTATATACTAATCTTTTTTTTAAATACTTATTACTTTTATAGCTTTTTATAAAGCTATAAATACTATTATTACTACTATTACTAGTAGCCTTATAGAGGACTTAGCCTTTTAAGGTATTTATACTACTACTACTAAGGCTAAGTTAGTCTTAGTATATACTAAGTAATAGGCTATTTATATAGCTTAAAAAAGTACTTAAAGTATATACTTATATAAGTAAGCTAAATCTAAAGTATAGCCTAATATACTTATAGTATAACCTATAGCTATACTTTTTTTTTTAATATTAGCTACTACTACTACTATTATTACTACTACTAATACTACTATTTTTTTATTTAGTAGGCCTAGTCTAAGTAGTTTTATAACTACTTAGGCTAAATAGCTTATTATAGCCTAAGAGAGTATTACTAGCTTTTTAGCTACTATAAGTACTTATTAAACTATTTATTTTATAAATATAGTACTAATTAGTTACTTCTTTATATAGTTTATTAACTTTATTTATACTTAAGGTGTTTACTTTATATCTCTTAATCTAGGAGACTACTAGTTAAGTAGTCTTCTTTATACTCTTAAGGTACCTTAGTATTATTTTATTTACTACTATTATAGCTTCTCTAAAGGTCTAATTTACCTTATTAGCTATAGCTAAATAAAGAATTATTTATCTTAAACTTTTTTTATTTTTTTATATATAGTTTATACTTTTATTATTTTTATTAATTAGCTTATATTTATTTTTATAGTTATCTAGGGCTATAGTGTTTTTATTAACTTAATA
>NW_026851197.1:0-2138 GCF_030913465.1 Colletotrichum navitas
TTGCTAGTGTTAGTATATAGGTAATATAGCTAAAGGCAGTAGGTTATATAATATACTACCTACTAGTAGAATTCCTACTTTTGCCTACACGTAAGGGTACTACTATACTTATGCTTCTACTTAACCTTGTTAACTAGTTAACTATTAATAACTACAAATTTGACTACCTTTTCTTAACCTTTGTGATATCGCGAGATACGGGATCCCTATTAATTATCTAGTGAAAACTAACAGTTTCCCTAATATAAGAATCTCTTTCTTGCCATTATGAGGTGGTCTAGAACCCCTTCTAAGTATACCGTTTCTCAGTTAGCAATCTAGCAGCTAGATCGTGTCTAGCTGGGACTTAGTTACGCCCTTCTAGAATACACTAGTCATAGTCAGAATTTATAATATTACCCTAGCTATTAGGGAATATCTTAAGATAATTCTTATTGTATTTTAGCCCTGATCTTGTTATATTATTACTAAAATATTCCATTATTAATATTAGTAACACTAAGGGATAGGTTAATACAGTTAACTATATATATTAGTAGCAATTAATAAATAATAAAGGTAACTATAGTTCTCTATTATATATAAAGAAAAAAAGGATAATTATTATAGGTTAGTTAGTTAAATAACTAACTTATTGCCCATAAATCCTTAGAGAATCTATGGCCAAATATCCAAGGATTTACTAGCAATAAGTCATTAGGGTTAACCTAATAACTCTAATATTTATCTGCAATGGTTAATATTATAACACTAGTAACTTTCTATAGTACTAGAAATCCCTTATTATTTATATCTAAAAGAACAGCTAAAAAACGTAATAAAAAACAAGAAGCTAAAAAGTATTTAATACTCTTTGCTTATATAGCCTATTATATATAAGAAACCTATCTATTTATCTATATCTTTAACTACTTATTATTAACTAGCTTCTTTAATATATTATTTAGTAATAACTTTATAAATCTATCTGCTAGGTTATTACTACTATAAATCTACTATATCTTAAAAATCTTATAGCGTTTATATAACTAGTAAAGGGCTATAATATCTATTATAAGTTACTTCTTCTTTATAGTGCTAAGTTTTATAAGGCACTTATAAAGTAAGTATAAGTTAGTATAAAGTATTATAGGTATTTATAGTAGCTTAAGGTAGTTAGTAATTATTATAAGAGTAGTACTAATTATATAGGCAACGTTAGCGCTAGTAACTATCTTGTAGACCTTAGAGGTAAGCACACTATATATAACTCTTTTATACTTTATTAAGCTAAAGTAGATAATATTACTAGCTAATTTAAAGCTTTTACTATTAGTAGTAAGTTACTTAATAATTTATTTATTAATAAGGACTATAATAAAGCTAAGTTAAGAGGTAAGGTTATAGTTATTTATAAATAAGCTATTAATAAATATAAAGAGCTTAGTAGTTATAAGGTTAATTAGTAAGAATTATAGGCTATAGTTAAGGTTATTAATTTACTATTTAATTTAGTAGTTTAGAGCTTTAATCTTCTCTACTATAGGTAATTAGTGTTAAGCAGTAACTAAATAGTTAAAGTAGCTTTAGGTTAATAGATAAAAGTAATATATATACTATAGGCGTATTACTAGACGTAATCTTGCTAGGCAGTAGGTAATTTCTTATTAATAAGTTAAAGCTTTTTGCTTTAGCCTTTTTAGTAAAGGGTAAGCTTACTGTTAGTAGTAATAAATAATACACTACTATTAAAGGTAATAAAGTTATTAGCTATAAGTAACTACTTAGGTTTTACTATAAATATAGCCTTCTTAAGCTTTTTCTCTTTATAGGTAAAGAATTTACTATCTATAAGGCTAATTATATTATCTATTTATATACTAATTAATCTAAAGTTACTATTTTAGGTAATAATATTAATAGGTAAAGGTTAAAGGTTAATAAATTTATTTAGGATTTTCTTATAATAGTAGTTATAAGTTACTTACTAGTAGGTTTTACCTTTATAATATATTAAGTAGTACGTTTAGGGGGCAATTTATATAGTTAAAAGTGGCTTATTTCTTCTATCTATAGTGCTATAATCTATATTCCTTAAATATTACCTTGCTTAGTGGATTCTACTATAAGTATTTATATTTAGGAGCAAAGGTTAGATT
>NW_026851198.1:0-2129 GCF_030913465.1 Colletotrichum navitas
CTCTAGTATATAGATACTAGCACTAGTATAAGCTTCTTAGGATATATTATATTAGAAAGGGGGTAATTATAAGGATATTATTAAAAGCTTAGTAATAGGCCTTATAAGGTTATATATAGTATAGTTCTAGTATATAGTGCTAGAACTAGTAGATCTTTTAGTAGTCACTAAAATAGTCTATTATTAGGCGTTAGTATACTACCTAATCCTCTTATATATAAAAAGACTCTCTAGATAAATTTATTAATCTTTAACTTTTACTTACTAATATTATTACTTAATAATAGTAACTTTAAATTAATTAGTATATAAATAAATAATATAATTAGCTTTATAGATAGTAAACTTTCTACTTATAAAAGGAAAAAGCTTAAGAAGGCTACTTTTATAGTAAAGCCTAAGTAGTTACTTATAGCTAATAACCTTATTATTTTTAATAGTAGTATATTATTTATTATTGCTAATAATAAGCTTACTTTTTATAAGAAAAGCTAAAGTAAAAAGCTTTAGCTTATTAAAAAAAAATTACCTACTACCTAGTAAGATTATATTTAGTAATATACTTATAGTATATATATTATTTTTATTTATTAACCTAAAGCTTATTTTAACTATTTAGTTACTACTTAATATTAATTAGCTATAGTAAAAGAGATTAAAGCTTTTAATTACTAAATTAAGTAATAAGTTAATAACTTTAACTATAGCCTATAATTTTTACTAATTAACCTTATAACTACTAAGCTTTTTTTATTTATTAATAGCTTATTTATAAATAACTATAACTTTATTTTTTAACTAAGCTTTATTATAGTTTTTACTAATAAATAAATTATTAAGTAACTTACTACTAATAGTAAAAGCTTTAAGTTAACTAGTAATATTATTTACTTTAGCTTAATAAAGTATAAAAAAGTTATATATAGTATATTTACTTCTAAGGTCTATAAGATAATTACTAGTACTAATATTACTTATATAATTAATATTACTCTTATAATAATTACTAACTACCTTTAGCTACTATTAATACTTATAATACTTTATACTAACTTATACTTATTTTATAAGTGTCTTATAAAGCTTAGTACTATAAAAGAAAAGTAACTTATAATAAATATTATAGCCTTTTACTAGTTATATAAACACTATAAGATGTTTAAGATATAGTAGATTTATAATAATAATAACTTAGTAAATAGTTTTATAAAGTTATTACTAAATAATATATTAAAGAAGCTAGTTAGTAATAAGTAGTTAAAGATATAAATAAATAAATAGGCTTCTTATATATAATAGACTATATAAGTAAAAGGTATTTAATACTTTTTAGCTTTTTATTTTTATTATACTTTTTAGATATTCTTTTAAATATAAATAATAGGGGATTTCTAGTATTATAGAAAGTTACTAGTGTTATAATATTAACTATTATAGATAAATATTAGAGTTATTAGGTTGACCCTAATGACTTATTACTATTAAATCCTTAGATATTTAGCTATAAATTCTCTAAGGATTTATATTTTATAAGTTAGTTATTTAACTAGCTAACCTATAATAATTATACTTCTTTTCTTTATATATAATAAAGAACTATAGTTACCTTTATTATTTATTAATTACTACTAATATATATAGTCAACTATATTAACTTATCCCTTAGTGTTACTAATATATACTTTTAGTAAATAAACACTACAAAATTATATTAGACTAAAGGTTTAAGAAGCCTTTTTTTATAGTTATACTATTATATTTATAATAAAAAAAATAGTTTTAATAAGGCTTATTTACTCTATTATTGTATAATACTCTTTAGATAAAGCCTATTAGCTCCTACTATAGTATTAATTTAATTTATTACTTAAGTACTTATAGTTTTTCTAAGAGTCTATAGTTATAAAAGAAAGGTTTCTAATATTTTCTTTTACTAAATTATCATACTAGTTAGTTAATAAGCTTTTTTAAAAGGTATTCATAATACCTTTTTTTCTTTTAGTACTTTTTAACTATAGTCTTTATAGTTTTTTTAAAGTATAATATTATTACTTATATAGAGTTTAAAACCTTTTAACTTTATATAAGTATACTAATACTTTAACTACTTTATAACTATTTCTTAATAA
>NW_026851199.1:0-2094 GCF_030913465.1 Colletotrichum navitas
ATATAGCTTAATAGTAAGTATATAGTCTACCTCTTTTTATAGTTAAGAACACTATAGTTATAGTAAGTATATTTTATAAAGAATATAAGTATTAGGTTCTTTTATAGTAACTATAGTATTATTATAGTAGTTTATTATTAATAATAATAGTATTATATACTTCTCTTTAGCGTTAAGTATCTTATAAGGTCTTTTACTTATATAGTATATAGGATTATCTTCTACTTATATAAGTAGCTAGTAGGTTTATTTAGTGTAAGGAGGTCTAGTTAACCTTCCTCTATATAGTAAGGTTTTACTATAGTAATCCTAAAGTTATATAGGCTATAAGGTAAATTAATAGTATAAGTAGTACTATTATTAGTAATAGTAAAATAGGTACTAGCTATATTTATACTATATATAGATAGATTAAAGTAATAGTAATAATAGTAATAACTTACTAGCTACTTATATAAGATAATTATTAACTTATAAGGTAAAGCTAATAGTATACTAACGCTAAAGGGAAGTATATAATACTATTATTATTAATAATAAACTACTATAATAATACTATAGTTACCTATATAAAGAACCTAATACCTATTTCTTTTTAAAATATACTTTACTATAACTATAGTGTTCTTAACTATAAAAGAAGGTAGACTATACACTTACTATTAAGCTATATAAAAAAGAGATTATTACTATACCTAGTAAACTATTTAAAGAATCTAATAAGGCAAAGGTAAAAGCCTTTATTAACTATAGTGTATTCTATATTATTACCTATAATAAGAAATCCTATAGTAACACCTATATATTTAAATTATATATAGTCTATAAAGTAAAAAGTAAAAATAAGTAGCTATAAGAAATTATAGTTATTATCTAAGGTATATAGATAATAGTAAAAAATAATTCTTATATAGTTACCTACTATCTAGTAAATAGCCTAGTAATTAATCCTTGCCTTAGCCCTTTTACTACTTTAATATAGATTTCTCCTCTAGTTATATAATATTACCTAGGTATATACCTAATTAGTAACACTATTAAATTACATTATTTTTACCTACTTACCTATATAAATTTACTATCTTTACTTAGTAAATATAATAATAATAGTAACTAAGCTATTATATAGTATTACAGAGGCAGAAACCTACTAGTAGGTAACTTATAACTACTATTATAGAGAGAATCTCTAGATAGATTTATTAACCTTTAACCTTTGCTTATTAATATTATTACTTACTAATAGTAACTTTAGATTAATTAGTATATAAATAAATAATATAATTAGCCTTATAGACAGTAAATTCTTTACCTATAAAGAGAAAAAGCTTAAGAAGGCTACTTTTATAGTAAAACTAAAGTAGTTACTTATAGCTAATAACTTTATTACCTTTAATAGTAGTATATTATCTATTACTGTTAATAATAAGCTTACCTTTTACTAAAAAGGCTAAGGCAAGAAGCTTTAACTTATTAACAAGAAATTACCTACTGCCTAGTAAGATTATTCTAGTAATATACCTATAGTATATATATTACTTCTATTTACTAACCTAAAGCCTACTTTAACTATTTAGTTACTACCTTAATACTAATTACCTATAGTAAAGAAGATTAAAGCTTTAAACTACTAAATTAAATAGTAAATTAATAACCTTAACTATAGCCTATAATTTTACTAATTAACCTTATAACTACTAAGCTTTTATATATTTAAGCTTATTTATAAATAACTATAACTTTATAACTTATTATTATAGTCTTTACTAATAAATAAATTATTAAGTAACCTACTACTAATAGTAAAAGCTTTAAATTAACTAAATATTATTTACTATTTAATAAAGTATAAAAGAGTTATATATTATACTTACTCTAAGGTCTATAAATATTACTAGTCTAATTTACCTATATAATTAGTACTTCTTATATAATTACTAACTACCTTAAGCTACTATAAATACCTATAATACTATACAACTTATACTTACTTTATAAGTGCCTTATAAAGCTTAGCACTATAAAAGAAGTAACTTATAATAGATATTATAGCCTTTTACTAGTTATACTAAATTATATAATATATAGTAATAA
>NW_026851200.1:0-2087 GCF_030913465.1 Colletotrichum navitas
TAATCTATAACTATAACTATAACTATAGAGTATAACTTTAAAGTATTACTATAGCCTATAACTAAAAATAATAAGTATAAAAGTATAAAAGTATACTTATATAAGCTATAGTTTATAGTTATATATAAGTTTATTTATTATAAGTATAGTAAATATTATATAGTCTATAGTTATATAAAGATAATAATAATTTATAAGTTATTTATATAATATAATTATATATATTAATATTATAAACTTAATTAATATTTATATAGTTAATACTTAATATATATATTAATTCTCTTAAGTGTTATATACTATATATAACTATAAGACTTCTTTTCTAAGTACTTCTTTCTTTAATTAGTATATTATATTATATATTTATATATTATAATATACTTTATATAACTAATAGATATATATTATAGTTACAAGCTATATAACTTTATAAAATTATAACTTTAATTTTATAAAGAACTTTACTATAACTTATTTATAGTAGTATATTATATATAATATAACTATATATAATTTATAATATACTTTAGGTTCTATACTTTATAAAGTATTACTTATAAGCTATAGCTTATAAGTATAATATATAATTTTTATATCTAATTACACTATTTAATTATACTTAGTAAAGTAGATTAAATTATAAATACTATAATACTTAAGATCTTTAGATTTATAGCTTTTTACTTTTTAATTCTTAAGGTTTTATTATACTTATTAATACTACTATATTACTAGTAAATTATACTTATTACTAACTAGAAATTAGTTTTTTCTCTAGTTATAGTCTTTTTTTTAGAAGAATATATAAAAATAGTAAAATATAAATACTTTTAAATATTTTATTCTTATACTATATAATATAATATTATAATATAAGATAAAGATATTATAATAAGTAACTATTATTTTATATATTTAATTATACTTTAATATAGTAATTAATAAATAGTAAAGAATATAGTACTTATTAAGACTTTAAAGTAACTAATCTAATAGTTTTTATTATTACTAAACTTAGTCTATAACTTATACTAATATATTATATAATAAAATATTATTAGTAATACTATAGAATATAGTATTAGTTATAATTACTATAACTAAAAAAAAGTAATATAGATTAAAATAAAGGTTTTACTTATTATATTAAAGAAATAAAAAATATTGTACTACTTATATTATCTTAATTACTTTATAATATTAAAGTTAAAAGTCTTAAAAGTTATAACTATATAACTAATAGTAAATAATAATATAATTACTTTCTATATATATAATAGTAATAATATTAATATAGTATATTATATTTAATTAAAGTTAAACTATTACTTATACTAGTATATTATATAATAGAATACTATTAGGGATACTATAAAGTATAGTATTAGTTATAACTACTATAACTAATAAAAAAGTAATATAGATAAGGTTTTAAACTATAATATTAAAGAAGTAAAGTAATATTATATTACTAATATTATTCTAAATACTCTTTATAGTAATAATCTAAAGAGTCTTAGTATTAGTAACTAAGTAACTAAGAGTAAATAGTAATATAACTACTTTTATATATATATATAAAGAAGTAATAGTATTAGTATTAATAAAATATTTTTTTAATATATAGATATATATATAAACCTACTAATATACTTTTACTTATATATTATTAGACTACTATATAAATATATATAAAAAGAATTAATCTTATATTTTTTCTTTATATTTTATATAATATATAAAATATAATACATGTATTTATATTTATATTATATTAAGTATAGGAAAAAATATAAATATAAATACATATATTATATTATACTAGAAAAAAAATACAAATATATATATTATATTTATATTATATTTATATTATATTTTTTTAATACTTTAACCTTATTAAATAGTATTATTAGTTTTTTACTAGTTAATTAATAAGGATCCTATATCTTATAATATTATAAAGGTTAAAAAAAAGTAGTTAAATTTATAGTTATTTATAGTTAACTAGTTATAAAGTAAAGTAAAAGCACAAGTGTAGTAGCACCCTTGCATATAGGCAAAGGTAAAGAATTCTACTAGTAGGC
>NW_026851201.1:0-2068 GCF_030913465.1 Colletotrichum navitas
TCCTTTATTAGGTAGCCTAGATGCCCTACCTTTTTATAATAGTGCCTAAAGGTAAATCTACTTCTTTAGTATAGGTATTCTATACTAGACTATAGATAGGCTTTCTTATATAGTTATAATAAATTTATAGTTAATAAAAACATAAAATAATATATTATTAATATTTAGTAAACTTTTACTTAATTAACAGTAGAACTAGTAAAAGATATAGTAGCTATACGCTCTTATAGACTAATTTATAGGATAAGATAGACCTTAAAAGCCTCCCTTAAAGTAGTAGAAATACACTAAGATTTATTAAGTATATATATATTCTTTTTCTATTTTTAACCTCTTTTTTTATTTTATATTTCCCTTTTTAATTATAAGTATATAAAATAGATTATTTAACTTATAAGATAATTTATAGATCTAAAATATACTAATATAGATAATTAATAGTAGTCTTACTAAGCTAATAAGTAAAGTAAAGGCACTAGTTAATAAAGCTAATAAATATTCTACCTAAGATATTAATAAAAAGAGATAGTATTTTTAAGAATAAACCTATAGAGGTTATATAGTATAATAAATAGTAGCTATATATAGATAACGTCTTATAGCTATAGTATATACTAAATAAAGGGCTAGAAGTTACCTAATTTACTAGTTTAAATATTAGTATACACTTTTATTATTAAAATATTAACTTTTTTATCTTTTTAAGAAGTCTATAGAGGACTATAACACTTATTAATTATTTATAATAGTTAATTTATAGACCTAATTTACTATAGCTAACCCCTTAATCCCTCTAGATAAAAGTAAAGATCTTTATTATCTAAAGGCAAAGATATAAACGTCTTTAGTAAGGCTAGCTTTAGTAATATATAACTATAAGCTTTTCTTAAGAAAGATAATAATATAGGAAAAATAATAAGTAACTACTATTATAGGACCTTTTTTTATAACCTTAATAGACTTTCTAAAGTAGCCTATAACTATATAAGACTATTTATAGATAGCTTAACTTCTTAGTAAGTAACTAATAATTATCTAGATAACCCTTTTTTTAGCTAGGGCACCTAAATTTAAAGGTAATAATATTTTAGACTTCCTAGAGGAGTTTAATAACCTTTTAGCCCTTATATATAAGAAGTTATTTAAGAGAATTTAAGAGGTCTATATATACTTTATCTTTAACTATTTAAAGGTAGTAAAGTTAATTACTTAGGACTAGACTTCTTAGGTAACTATAAAGAATAAATTAATAAAGGTCTTTAGATTAGTAGACCTAAAGATACTTTAGAACCCTAATAAGGAGTTATAAAACCTTATAAATAGTCTTTATATTATAGATAGTAATCTTAGTAAATAATAACTTTTATTTTAACTATTTAAATACTATAGTATAAAGCTAAGGCCTATAAAGATATAAAGCTTACTAATATAAAGCTTATATAAATTATTTTCTATTATTTCTTATAAAGGTAATAAGGGCTATAGCTAAGCACTTAAGCTATAAAGTTATAAATATACTATTTAAGCTATAGGTTAATATTAAAAATACTTTAGTTATTTAGTCTAGAGGGCAGTTAGCTTTATAATAGCTATTAAGTAACTTAAAGACTAATGTTACTACTGTTGGAATATTAATACTAATGATTGTACAACACCTAGTTAGTTAACCATAAATAGTTTATGATTTAAGGTTAAAGGGCACAGACTAGTTATTTGGCCCTTAGTTATGTCAAGAGGGGATTATACTTTTAGTTAGCTAGAATAACTTAAGTTATACTTAAGTAGTATATAACTACTTTATATAACAACAGTAGAGTAGACCTATTTAGTTACCTAATAAGAAGTTAATTTACCTTTATGTTTTATTAAGTATATATATATATAAAGCCTATTTAACACTAATTAGTAGTTATATAGTAATTATAGATTAGCAAGAGTAAAGAGTTAAGCTATATTATATAAAGAGTTAGTTTATATAGTGTCTAACTATAGAAGGGCTAAAGAACTACTCCTTGTTATAACCCCTTATACTAAGATAAGTTATAATTTATATAAAGATCTAGTTTAT
>NW_026851202.1:0-2056 GCF_030913465.1 Colletotrichum navitas
CCTAGTACTATATAATATATATTAGTGCCTATACTAAAAATAGATTTCTTAAAACTAATATAGAAAAGCAAGGCTATTTCCTAAAAAGGAAGTAAAAATATTAATAAATTAGGAAACAAAGGCTTTATCTAAACCCTATATTACTTTATTTTTATATAGCTTATATAAGCCTTTATAATTACTAATACTTTTTTACTACACTATAAAGGTCTTAACACTTGTATAGAATCCTTGTATTCTTTTTTAGAACTCTAAAAGTATACTAATAACTAGTATAAAACTATTAAGTTAAAATTACTATTATTTATAACCTTTATATTTAGTAAGTATAATATAAGACTACTATAAAGTAGTAATTTAAGTAATACTCTAAGGTAAACTATAAGAAGTATTATACTTTTACCTTTTACTAATAGGTAGGTAATTTTAATACTTAATAGTAAAGCTTAAAGAATAATTTAAAGGTAATAAGTATACTTAGCCTATATTACTAAGCTTTACTATATATTATTTAACTTAATTACTTATAAAACACTATAGTAAAAATAAGCTTAAATCTTAAAGTTACTTATTAAAAAGGTTACTACTAGTTAAGGTAACTACTTATAATACTACCTAAGGATAAGGATTATTATAAGTACCTTATTACTTATTATAGTATACCTAAGTATACTATAGCTCTCTTTAACCTACTAGCTATATTCTATAGCCTTTATATATAACTATATAAAAAGTAGTAAATACTTTACTTTACTATAAGCTACTATATAATACTTATAGATAAATCTACTATAAAGATAAGTAATTTTAGGTTAACTATAAGTATAATAGTAGCTATAATAATTATACTAATCTATAGTAAATATAAGGTTTTTATAAAGTAACTACTATAGTAAAACTAGATAGTAATAAATTAACTAAGAAGTACTTTATTTATAGTAAGCCTAGTTATTAGTTAACTAAGTATACTAAAGAAGAGTAGTAATCTTTATTTAACTAATATAAAAGTACTTACTTTATATAAGCTTTACTAGCTACTTAACTACTTTTTTTTTAACTATAAAAGCTATAATATAAGTTATCTTAAGAAGTAAGTAATAGTAAAAATAACCTATTAGTAATAATAATAACTATATAATATAGTATTCTTTATATTTACTACCTTTTTTATATAACTATTAATTAATAGCCTAACTATATTCTTAAGTTATATAACTAGGTAACTACTTATATACTTATTATAAGAACTACTAAAGAAGCTATTACTAGTAAACTATAAAAACTAATAAGATATTTATACTTAATAAGCACTATTTAGTAGTAACTTTTTATAGTATTATACTTAACACTAGTATAGCTAAGAAATTAACTACTAGCTATAAGTAATACTTTACCCTTTAGTACTACTTAGTAAAAAGATACCTATAATACTACCTAAGTAAGTAAAGTAAGTATTTACTTTAGTAGTAGTAATTACTTTAAATCCCTAGGGTAATTAATATACTTATACTACTTAGTAACCTTTTTTTTATATAATAACTACTAATACTTTATTTTTTTTACTTAAAATATAGACTATTATAGTATAAAATTTAATAACTTTACTAACTAGCTAATCTAAGGTAATAATATTATACTTATTATTTACTAATTTAGCTACTATAAATACTTTTATAACTACTAGAGAAAAGTATTACTAGTAATACCTAATAATAGTAAATTATACTAAATCTACTAGTAATTTAGCTACTTATTTATTTAGTAACTTTATAAGTTACTTAAATATACTAAAGAAAACACCTCTTTTTATTAATTAAAGCTATTAATAAGTACTACTACTACTACTAATACTAAAACTTTAATAATTTATTACTATATAATAATAAGAACTATAAGATACTATTAATATATATTTTACTTACTATTAAATAATAATAATATAGTAAACTTTACTATAGGTAGTTAAATATACTATTATATATATTATTAAAGTAAGAAAATACTTATTAAAGCCTATTATAGTATAGTATTAGTATAGTTAAGTACTATATATACC
>NW_026851203.1:0-2023 GCF_030913465.1 Colletotrichum navitas
ATTATTTTTCCTTTTTTTATATATAATTATTAGTAACACTAAGGGATAAGTTAATATAGTTAACTATATATATTAGTAGTAATTAATAAATAATAAGGGTAACTATAGTTCTTTATTATATATAAAGTAAAAAAGGATAATTATTATAGGTTACCTAGTTAAATAACTAACTAATTACTAATAAATCCTTAGAGGATTTATAGTTAAATATCTAAGGATTTACTAGTAATAAGTTATTAAAGTTAACCTAATAACTCTAATATTTATTTATAATAGTTAATATTATAATACTAGTAACTTTCTGTTACAATATTAACTATCGTAGATAAATATTAGAGTTATTAGGTTAACCCTAATAACTTATTGCTAGTAAACCCTTAGATATTTAGCCATAGATTCTCTAAGGATTTATAGGCAATAAGTTAGTTATTTAACTAACTAACCTATAATAATTATCCTTCTTTTCTTTACGTATAATAAAGAACTATAGTTACCTCTATTATTTATTAATTACTACTAATTTATATAGTTAACTATATTAACTTATCCTTTAGTATTACTAACACTAATTAGTAGTTAACTTTACTATTAATTATATAAGTTAACTTTACTATTAATTATATAAGTTAACTTTACTATTAATTATATAAGTTAACTTTACTATCTAAACTATAGATTAGTAAAGACTATAAGAAAAAGTAATTATTACTAGTTAATTATTTATACGCCTAGAGTAGGTAAGTACTAAAAAACGCCTTTATGAATACCTTTACTATAATAGTTTATACTAATTACCTATTATAATAGGTTAATTAATAGATCTATAACTAGTCCCTTTAACTAGTAGAAACCTTATTAATTTACGTCTATTATATAAGCTTTATTACCTTTAGAGAAGCACTCTTAACTATAAAAAACCCCTTACTTTATATACCTATAGCTAACTAGTAATTATTTACTATCTCCTATTTATTATAAGCTTTTTAGCTTACTAACTTTTTTTTTCTATATATATACCTCTTCTACTAACTAATAGCGTTAATAAGTTACTAATATAATAGCCTATTATTTTCTCTTCTTTTACTAACTAATAGTGTTAATAAGTAGCTAATATAATAGCCTATTATTTTTTTTCTAAGTTATTTACTTATAAGAGTATATTTTTTCTTTAGCTGTCTATACTACTAGTAATAATCCCTCTAATAAATATATATACCTTTTAGTTTACTAAAAGAAACACCTATATTTAAGAGGTTATTAGGCTAACAGAGGGTAATAGTAAATAACACTATACCTATAAGCAGAAGACCTAAGCTAAGATAAGTAAATATAATAAGCTTATAAGTAAACAAGGCTTATAGGTTACTACACCTTTACCTATAAGATAATAAAAAAAAGTTTATAGTAAGTATAATATACTATCTAATATAAGGTAGTAAGTAGTAGTAATTAATAATATATTTACTATACTTACTAACCTTATATAGTATATTCTTCTATAGTAATAAAGAAAAGACTATATTAAGAAGTTATTAATTAACCTTATAAGTAAGTAATAAGCTTTTATACTTAACACTATTACTATATTTTATATTAGTAGTTATAAGTACTATAACTATATTAGTAGTAAATTATTTTACTACACCTATAAGGATTTTAGTAAATAGTCTATAAATAACTTTAAGGTAATTAACTAAAGGTCTTAATAAGCCTATATAACTTCTTATTAATTATAGTATATAGGTTAACTATAGTAAACACTTATTAATTACTAATATATTTTAATACCTTTAATAAAGGAAAGGCTACTAGACTAATAAGATAATTACTATTATTAAAAGATTATTATATAACTTTAAACTATACCTTAAAGACCTTAACTTTATTAAGAATATCTAAGGTTATAATATAATCCTATATAGTAAAAAACTAGCTAAAGTATACCTATTACTAGTAATTACCTATTAGACCTCTTATAATAACTAACCTTTACTTTACTACTACCTTTATTAACACTAAAACC
>NW_026851204.1:0-2011 GCF_030913465.1 Colletotrichum navitas
ATATTATACTTACCTAGATATAAAGGTTATAGAATAATAGTAATTTTAAGTTAATAGTCTTATACTAGCTACTAGTGTACTTTATAGCCTAGTTATTAAAGTATATCTTTATAAGGTTACTTATTTACTTTAGCGTTAGCCTTAATATTACTATTAATAATACTATAGCTAATAAAAGCTTCTATAGTAGTATAGTAGTTATTATATATAGGCTATAGATTTTAGCTATTATATAAGGTTTTAGTGTTAATAAAGGCAGTAGTAAGGTAAAAGTTAGGTTATTATAGAAGGTCTAATAAATAACTACTAGTAATAAGTAGGCTTTAGCTAGTTTTTTACTATATAAGATTATATTATAACCTTAGATATTCTTAATAAAGTTAAGGTCTTTAAGGCGTAGTTTAAAGTTATATAATAATCTTTTAATAATAGTAATTATCTTATTAGTTTAGTAGGCGTCTTCCTCTTATTAAAAGTATTAAATATACGTTAAGTAATTAATAAGTGTTTACTATAGTTAACCTATATACTATAATTAATAATAAAGTTATATAGGCTTATTAAGACCTTTTAGTTAATTACCTTAAAGTTATTTATAGACTATTTACTAAAATCTTTATAGGCGTAGTAAAGTAATTTATACTAATGTAGTTATAGTACTTATAACTACTAATATAAAACGTAGTAATAGTGTTAAGCGTAAAAGCTTATTACTTACTTATAAGGTTAGTTAGTAACTTCTTAATATAGTCCTTTCCTTATTACTATAGAGAATATACTATATAAGGTTAATAAGTATAGTAAATATATTATTAATTACTACTACTTACTATCTTACGTTAAGTAGTATATTATACTTACTATAAACTTCTTTTTATTACCTTATAAGTAAAGGTATAGTAACCTATAAGCCTTACTTACTTATAAGCTTATTATATTTACTTATCTTAGCTTAGGTCTTTACTTATAGGTGTAGTGTTATTTACTATTGCCCTTTTAGCCTAATAACCTCTTAAATATAGGGTTTCTTCTAGTAGACTAAAAGGTGTATACGTTTATTAGAAGGATTACTACTAGTAGTATAACAGTTAAGGAAAAATATACTTTTATAGGTAAATAACTTAGGAAAAACAATAGGCTGTTATATTAGCTACTTATTAACACTATTAGTTAGTAAAAGAAGGAAAATAATAGGCTATTATATTAGTAACTTATTAATACTATTAGTTAGTAAAGGAGTATATATATAGAAAAAGAAGTTAGTAAGCTAAAAGCTTATAATAAATAGGTATAGTAAATAATTACTAGTTAGCTATAGGTATATAAAGTAAGGGGTTTTTTATAGTTAAAAGTACTTCTCTAAAGGTAATAAAGCTTATATAATAGACATAAATTAATAAGGTTTCTACTAGTTAAGAGGACTAGTTATAGATCTATTAATTAACCTATTATAATAGGTAATTAGCATAAACTATTACAGTAAAGGTATTTATAGAGGCGTTTTTTAGTACTTGCCTACTCTAGGCGTATAAATAATTAACTAGTAATAATTGCCTCTTCTTATAGACCTTACTAATCTATAGTTTAGACAGTAAAGTTAACTTTTATAGTTAATAGTAAAGTTAACTACTAATTAGTGTTAGTAACACTAAGGGATAAGTTAATATAGTTAACTATATATATTAGTAGTAATTAATAAATAATAAAGGTAACTATAGTTCTTTATTATACGTAAAGAAAAAAAGGATAATTATTATAGGTTAGTTAGTTAAATAACTAACTTATTACCTATAAATCCTTAGAGAATCTATAGCTAAATATCTAAGGATTTGCTAGTAATAAGTTATTAGGGTTAACCTAATAACTCTAATATTTATCTACAATAGTTAATATTACAACAGTAATATTTCTATTATTATATATATAGATATGTTTACTATTAAAGTTAGCCTAAGTTCCTAAAGATAAAATAGTCTTTAGCTTTATATAAATCCTTTTCTCTAATAACTTC
>NW_026851205.1:0-1985 GCF_030913465.1 Colletotrichum navitas
TAAGACTAGCCTATTAAAAACCTGCTTATACATTTATTTCTCCTATTAAAGTAAAGAATACTACTTTAAAGGCAGAAAAGAAGTTATCCTTAGTAATATATATAATTTATATCTATATTATTTCTTAATTTTTTTACTATATAAGTGCTTTAAAAGGCTAAAATAGCTAATATAAGAGGCTAAAGCTTATATAATAAATAAAGAGGTATATATAAAGTAATAATACTTTCTTCCTTATAGTAGTTATTAAATTTAGTTAATTTATAGCTATTATAGCTATCTAGGATTAGAAGGTAATAAGTACCCTTTATATAAGACTTTATACACTAATTAAAGTGCTTTAGCTAATCTAGGCTAATCTTGTTTATAGTTTATCTATTTTTGCTTAGGTAAATACGCTATATAGCTAAAAATTTACTATTAAGGTACTATAATAGAAGGTAATATTTACCTTTTATAATAATATATAGAGGTATTACCTAGCTATCTATATATACACCCTAAATAATAGAAACCTATTTATAATTACTAGGCTACTTTATACAAGGCCTTCTATATTAGTTAGAAGTTATAATAACCTTTATATATAATAGTATTCTTATTAGGAACCTAGTCTTATTAAAATTATAGATATTATAATCCTATATCCTATACTTTATAATTATATTTTATATAAGTGTAAACTAGCCTTATATAATTATAGGATCCTTAGCTAAGGCCCTCTAATAGTTAATTTAACGTTAAAATTACATTTTTAATTAAGGTTATTATTATATAAAGTTCTTTACTTATTAGGGTCTAATATATGTCCTATTGTATATATTAAGGAGTTAATTAGCTATATCTTATATATCTTCTTATTATAAAGGAAATCCTTAATTAATTAGGTTAATAACCTTTTTAAGAATTACCTTTTCTTTAGATATAGTTATCTTTATTAATTTTAAATACGTCTTAGCTTATATAACTTTTCTAGCGCATTAATAACAGAGTGTAGTTTTAGGCATATTATAGATAAAGGCTGCCTTTTGTATAGATAGATTTTAGTCTTTTTAGATAGCTGTAATTATAAAGATAATTTAGCTTTCTTAAGAAGAGGATTCTATTGTTATACGTAGAGAAAGGTTAATATAAGGATAAAGCTAGTAGAAATAAGGTAGACGTGTACTACTTACTATAATACGCCACTTACTATATATATATATTACTTAATAAAGAAGTTATTTTTTAACTTAACTACTATATTAAAGATCTACTTTAAGGCCTTTTAATTAAGGATAATAACTTAATAATAACTATAAAGCTATTCTAGAAGGTTAAAAGTATTTAAGAAAAGGCCTATACTTAAGTAAAGCCTATTATATTTACTTAAGACCTAATTAAACTATTTATAAAGTAATACACCTAGGAGATAATCTAAATAGTAGCCTTATAAATAGATATAACCTTTACTAATCTTTTTAAAAAAAGAAACTTTAGCTTTTTTAAAAAGTATATATTAGCTTAGATTAGTTAAAAGACAAAATACTAATACTACTATAGAGATTCTAATACTATAACTATTAGTATACTTATTATAGCCTAGGCTAGTGTTCCTAAGACTAAGACTAGGTCTAAGTAAGGTAATATAATAGTTAAAGGTGTAATAAGAATAGCTAATATCTATATTTTTACTAACCTAGTTATAAAGCTTTTTTAGAAGCTTAAAGCTTTAGCTATAATAATTAAAGGTAATATTAAAGAATAAAATATAATTAGTTATTTACTAGTAGCTACTTAGAACTATAATATAGCTAGAATAAATAGTTAACTAAGGCTTTAGTCTTCTATATTTACTTTACTTATATTCTTCTTAAGGCCTAGTTTTATAAAAAGTAATCTTAATTAGTACTAATATAATAAGTATAATAGTAAGTAGTACTAGAAATACCTTTAACTAAAGGAAAATAAACTTATAGGCCTAGTCTTACTAAACTATAATATCT
>NW_026851206.1:0-1983 GCF_030913465.1 Colletotrichum navitas
AATATATAATAACTAATATATAATAACTGTATATATAATAACTAAATATATAATAACTAAGTATAAAATAACTAACCTTAAAATAATTAACCTTATAGTTACTAACTATCTAATTTATTATTGTATAATAAAATAATAAATTATATAATTATAAATTATATAATAACTAACTATATAGTATATTAGTTTATTTATAGTATAATAAGTAAAGTATATTAGTATATATAACTCTACTAAAGTTATACTAAATAACTAACTATATAATTACTAAATATATAATAACTAACTATATAATAATTAACTATAATAAAATAAATAATAATATAAATAATAATATTATAACTAACTTTAGAATAACTAACTATATAATAACTAACTATAAAATAACTAATAATAAAAGTAGTATTAAAATAATATATTATATATAATATAGTATATAGTATTATATATTAAGTATAATATAGTTAGAAGTAAAAGTAAAAAGATTAATTATAATAAAAGTATTAATAGACTATTCTTTACTATTTTAAATAGTATATATACTTATCTTATTATAAGTAAATATCTTATAAGAAATATATTAATTATATATTCTAGCTATAGAAAATAGATATAAACTATAACTATTAGTATAAGCTATTTTTAGAAACTATACTAATAAACTAAACCTATAAAGTAAAACTATAAAGTATAACTATAAAGTATAACTATAGTTTATAACTATAAATAATAAGTATAAAAGTATAAGAATAAACTTATAAATATAAAGCTATAATTATATAAGTTATAGATAATAGTTATATTTAAGTTTACTTTATATTAGTATAGTATACAACTATATAGTCTATTATAATATAAGAATAATAATAATTTTATAAGTTACTTATATAATAGGTTTATATATATTAATATTATATAGTAAATAAATATTTACTTAATTAATACTAATAATATATAAAATATATTAATTACTTTAAGTAATATTTACTAAATCTAACTATAAGACTTTTTTTTAATACTTCTTTTTTTAATTAGTATTATTACAATGTTGACTATTGCAGATAAATATTAGAGTTATTAGGTTAACCCTAATAACTTATTACTAGCAAATCCTTAGATATTTAGCCATAGATTCTCTAAGGATTCGTAGGCAATAAGTTAGTTATTTAACTAACTAACCTATAATAATTTTTCTTCTTTTCTTTATATATAATAGAGAACTATAGTTACCCCTATTATTTATTAATTACTACTAATATATATAGTTAACTATATTAACTTATCCCTTTGTATTACTAACACTAATTAGTAGTTAACTTTACTATTAACTATATAAGTTAACTTTACTGTCTAAACTATAGATTAGTAAGGACTACAAGAAGAGGTAATTATTACTAGTTAATTATTTATACACCTAGAGTAAGCAAGGACTAAAAAACGCCTCTATAAATACCTTTGCTATAATATTATACTAATTACCTATTATAATAAGTTAATTAATAGATCTATAACTAGTCCTTTTAACTAGTAGAAACCTTATTAATTTATGTTTATTATATAAGCTTTATTACCTTTAGAAAAGCACTCTTAACTATAAAAAACCCCTTACTTTATATACCTATAGCTAACTAGTAACTATTTACTATATCCTATTTATTATAAGCTTTTTAGCTTACTAACTTCTTTTTCCTATATATATACTCCTTTTACTAACTAATAGCGTTAATAAGTTACTAATATAATAGCCTATTATTTCCCCTCCTTTTACTAACTAATAGCGTTAATAAGTAGCTAATATAATAGCCTATTATTTTTCCCTAAGTTATTTACCTACAAGAGTATATTTTTCTCTAGCTGTCTATACTACTAGTAGTAATCCCTCTAATAAATATATACGCCTTTTAGTCTACTAGAAGAAACGCCTATGTTTAAGAGGTTATTAGGCTAATAGAGGATAATAGTAAATAATACTACGCCTATAAG
>NW_026851207.1:0-1966 GCF_030913465.1 Colletotrichum navitas
AGTTTAATACTATTTAATATAAGTTGTTCTTTATTATTTATAATAATATTATATAGTATAGTATAAGGGTTAAATATATTAGTAGTATTAATACTAAACTGTTCTTCTTTTTCTAGTTGTTTATATTCTTCTTTTTCTAAGTCTTCTAAAAGTATAGAATATATAGAAGATATAAAGTTATTAGTAGACTCTATTAGGTCTATAATATCTATTACTGTAGTTATATTATTATTATTAATATTAGTATTAATATTAATATAGTTATTAACCTCTTCTTCTAGTTCTATATTTTCTATAGTAGAAAATACTTAGAGGTAAAGATAAAGTTATTTTATAAGATCTAAAGTATAATATATATATATTAGTATAGTGATTTTTATAGTTTTAGATTTATTAAGAAAGATAATATTAGCTTTTTATAACTTACTTTAAAATATAGTGTTAAATAGTTTTTAATATAAGGAAGTTAAAAAGTTAAAATACTAGATTTATTTACTAGTAACTTACTAGTAGTAAGTTACTACTAGTAAAAAAGTTACTTAGTTAGATAAGTGTTTAAGCTAATAAAGAAAAGAGAAAATATATTACTAGTAAGTCTATAGTAAAGTATTTATAATAATAAAGTTCTAAGTATATATATACTAGTAAGTATAAGTATAATCTTATAATTATATATATAACTATATAATTATACTTATAACTATATAACTATACTTTTAGCTATATAACTATACTTTTAACTATATAACTATACTTTTAACTATATAACTATACTTTTAGCTATATAACTATACTTATAACTATATAACTATATATATAACTATATAACTATACTTTTAACTTTAGAACTATATTTTAACTATATAACTATATTTATAACTATATAACTATAATTTTAACTATATAACTATACTTTTAACTATATAACTATATTTATAACTATATAACTATACTTTTAGCTATATAACTATACTTATAACTATATAACTATATATATAACTATATAACTATACTTTTAACTTTAGAACTATATTTTTAACTATATAACTATATTTATAACTATATAACTATAATTTTAACTATATAACTATACTTTTAACTATATAACTATATTTATAACTATATAACTATACTTTTAGCTATATAACTATACTTATAACTATATAACTATATATATAACTATATAACTATACTTTTAACTTTAGAACTATATTTTTAACTATATAACTATATTTATAACTATATAACTATAATTTTAACTATATAACTATACTTTTAACTATATAACTATATTTATAACTATATAACTATATTTATAACTATATAACTATACTTCTACCTATATAATTATACTTATAGCTATATAATTATACTTTTAACTATATAACTATACTTTTAGCTATATAACTATACTATTAACTATATAATTATAATTATAACTATATAACTATACTTTTAACTATATAACTATACTTTTAACTATATATCTATATTTATAACTATATAACTATACTTATAACTAAATACTTAGTAGTTAAGTAGTATATACTAAAAAAACTTATCCTTTTTTAACTTAATAATAAAACTTTTTTTTATATTAGAAAAATTATTTTCTTTAACTTATAAGAATAAGTTTTTTTTTATAATTTCTTTTTTTTAATCTAACTACTGTTTAATCTACTATAGTACTGTTATAGTTACGTATATATCTATATAACTGCTAAGAGAAAATACTCTATTCTTCTTATTTATATGTTATAGATTTACTCTTTAAAATATTAAAAAATAGAAAATATTAGATATATATATACCTAGAGATTTCTCTTCCTTAAAGGTATTTAGAAGTAAGTCTTTTTAATATTATATTCTTTAGGGTATAATAAATAAAATTACACCTCTTTCTTACTTGTTGGCCACTAATATAGTGGCCTAGTAGGTAATTATTAACCTTATTACCCAGCATCTT
>NW_026851208.1:0-1964 GCF_030913465.1 Colletotrichum navitas
TTTATATAAGTATCTTTATATATATCTTTTATTAGACTAAAGAATTATTATTAGTATAGTAAAGTTTTACTAGACCTCTATAAAGTTACTTCTTTTTTTTATTCTCCTTACTACTGAATTAATCTACACTTTGTTTTATTTATATTATCAAGTTACTATAGCTATATAAGGTGTTCTAATATATAAAACTTAACTTCTTTATTTTCTTAGTATAGGCTATATCTTTTAAGACCTATAAGTAACTAATTACTAAGAACTACTACTATTATTTAGTAACTTTCTTTCTTCTTAAAGACTAGTTATTTTAGTATTTACTAATCTTATAAAGCTAAAGACTATTAGAAGTAATATAACTTTATTACTAATACTTTAGCTAGTATTTTATATAATATATAACCTTTTTTATACTATAAACTATATTACTTTAGAATAAAGCTAATACTTTACTTTATATACTACTTCTTAATAAGAATAAAAAAGACCTAGTAGACTATCTTCTTATAACTTTCTCTAAAGCTTAGTCTATTTTTCTTAAATAAATAGTCTTAGTAAGCTTTTTGTTTTACTATATAGTAGTTTAATAGTACGTTTAACTTTATTAAAGAGGCTTTAAGAACTACTTAATAAGCTCTAGAGTTTACTTAAATAGCTTTTAAGACTAATAACTAACTTATAATTAAACTTCTTAAATAATAGAACTTTATTTTTAATAGCTAGAATAATAAGGCTTTTAAGGTAATTTATTACTTTATTTACTTTAATAATAAGCTTTTCTTAAAGTAAAGTAATTTTTTAAACTATAGCTTTATACTATACCTATAGTAAATAATTCTCTTTTTTTATTATACTTAATATACTAGACCTATTAATCTTTAGTAACTTAAAGTAAATATTTAAAGCCCTCTTTAATTAAGTTTAGAGTATTAAAAGTATAATATAAATATAATAGAAGTATAATATATAATTTTATTTCTCTTCTAGTATAGTATAATATATATCTTTATATTTATATTCTTTTTAAGACACTATATTATATAAATATATTAAGGGAATTAATAAAGAGATACCTCTATATTAATATATAAGCATCCTCTTATATAAGTACTCCTAATATATACCTCCTATTAGTCTAAAAAACAGTATATTCTTATAAAGACAGTAAATATAACCTTACTAACACCTTTACTATTATACTATACTATAATTTAATTACCTTATATAGCTATAGAGAATAGGCTTTACTAGAGGCTTTTTTTATAGCTATAAGAAATAAGTGCTCTAAGAAGTACTCTTTATAGCTATAAAATAGACCCCTTAATAAAGCTTATTTCTTATAGCTATAAAAAGTGCCCCTTAGAGTACTTATTTCTTATAACTATAAAGAGTACCCCTTAGAGTAGTTATTTCTTATAGCTATAAAGAGTACCCTTTTTCTACTTTTAAATAAGACTATATATTTAAAAAGACTACTACCTAGCCACCTTTTTATAATATAGCTATAAGGATTTATTATTACTACTAACTAGAGAGTTTAAAAAGAATACAAAATAAAATATAATACAAAAATATAATATAAATACAATATAATATAATATAAATACAATATATATATTTATATTATATTATATAGGAAAGACAATATATGTATTTATATTTATATTAAATTATATCTATATTGTATTTTATATAATATACAACTATATAACATAAAAAAGTAAAAGTAATTAAAAATTAGTCAATTAATTATATATAGTACTATTAACCTTCTTTTATAGTATAGTATTATTTATATATTCTATTTAAAATATAGTATACTTAAAAACTAAGATTTAGTAAAGTTTATTAAGTATTATTTATAAGTATTTACTACTATATAAGTAATAAAGATAAAATAACTATATATTACTTAAAGTATAATATATTAATAGACTATAACTATACTAAAGTTACTATTAATAACTAAC
>NW_026851209.1:0-1934 GCF_030913465.1 Colletotrichum navitas
TTATATATTATATAATATATAATATAGATATAATATAATATAAATATAAATATATATATTATCTTTCTTATATAATATAATATAAATATATATATTATATTTATATTATATTTTTATATTATATTATATTTTATATTTTTTTTAAACTCTTTACTCTAGAGACTAGCCCTTTTAACTTTAGTTAAGAAGAGCTAAGTAACTTAGGCCTAGATTTACTTTTAACTAGTATATTACTACTTATTATTACCTAGTTATTTCTTAATTACTAACTTATTTTTTAGATAATAAAGTAGTAGTAAAGTAGTTATCTTCCTACCCTTATATTAATAATAAAGAGAGCCTACTACTGTCTCCTAAGGTTAAAGAGGATTTAGGTAGTAATAATAATACCTTTATAAAAGTACTAAAGTACTAGGAGAGTATAGTAAGAAGACCTACTATTATTAGCCTTTATAAGTATTACTTAAAGAGTATACTTATAGGTTAATCTAATAGTAAGTGTTTTTTAAGTCTTAGCCTTAAATATTACTAATATATTATATATTAGTATATATATATACTATTTATCTCTAAGGTTATTAGCCTAGCTAATACTTTTTTATATACTCTAAGTAATAAAAGGGCCTTATATAAGGTAAGTTATTTTTTATTTATATAATAGTTACTTTTACTTATATATCTTTATTTTAAGTAATTATAGCTATATAGTTATATATATAGGTAGTTTTACCTTAAACCTTAAAAAAGGAGAAGGCTACTTTACCTATAACTATCTCCTTTAATAAGGATAAAGAGGAGGAGAATAAGGAGGAGAAGTAAGAGAAGAAGAAAACAGAGAAGGTATATAATAAAGTAAGTAGCCTTAAGGATCCCTTTATAGAGGCTATTACCCCTAAGTGTTTCTCTAGCTTCCTTATTAGTCTTTATATATATTATAGTATCTTTTTTAGTATTACTTATATATAGGCTAACCTTAATAGCTTTATTAGTAAGCTTTTTCTTATATAGAGGACTTACTTTATATTTTATTATCTCTTAGATAACTATATAGATACCTTTCTTTATTATTAATAGGCTTTTTAGCCTTAGGGCTATTTATAAACTTTTTAAGATATTAGGCTTCTTAGCCTATAGGCTATTTTTTAATTTTTAGAGAAGTTTTTACTTTTACTTTTCTTATTATTTATTAATTAAGTCTTTATTTTTTCTTATCTTACTATATACTATATATTTTATAAGTTAAAGAGTACTTTAAAGTACTTAAATTTAGCTTATAAAAGATTCTTAGTAAGTCTATTTACTAGTATTTTATTTATTAGTAAATATATAATATTAACTTTACTCTTTATATAGACCTCTTATAGCTATATATTCTAGATATTAATATAGTAAAGTTATATAATAATTCTCTCTTTTTTCTCTATAACTAAGTAAATTATCTACTAGTTATTATATTATACTACCTATATATTATCTTTTAATTTAAGGTACATATTATAGAAGAGGTATTTTAAAGTAATAAGCTCTTTAGTTATATAGTTAAAAGTAAGAAGCTTAGCTTTAGTTATTAATATTATAACTATTATTTAGTAAGTTACTTTTTAATAGATTAGGCTACTAAAGAGATATATAATATACCCTTAGGATTACTAGTAAGTAATTATAGTATTAGTAAAAAAGTATTACTTATATAGAGAAGTTATATATCCCCTAAGATACTAAAGTATATTAATAAATATAAGGTATAAAAAAGGTATTAAATATACTACTTTATTACTTAAATATAGTATATACTTAGGTTTATTAGGTACCTAAAGAGAAGTAAGTAAGTAAATACTATATTTAGCTAGATTATTATAGTAGTATATAGGATTAATCTAACTATCTCTTAAAATAACTTTACTTTTACTAGTATTATTATCCTTTTATTTTAG
>NW_026851210.1:0-1926 GCF_030913465.1 Colletotrichum navitas
CATAGGTATTTAGTAATACTAATAGTCTAATTATTTTCTTACTATATAAAAACTTCTTTTAACCTTTATATTTCTTACTTATTAGCTTTAGGGCCTAATTTTACCTTAGAGTTACTATTAGTAACACTAAGGGATAAGTTAATATAGTTAACTATATATATTAGTAGTAATTAATAAATAATAAAGGTAACTATAGTTCTCTATTATATATAAAGAAAAGAAGGATAATTATTATAGGTTAGTTAGTTAAATAACTAACTTATTACCTATAAATCCCTAGAGAATTCTATAGCTAAATATCTAAGGATTTACTAGCAATAAGTTATTAGGGTTAACCTAATAACTCTAATATTTATCTGTAATAGTTAATATTATAAACTAGTAACTTTCTATAGTGCTAGAAATCCCTTATTATTTATATCTAAAAGAATAGCTAAAAAATATAATAAAAACAAAAAGCTAAAAAGTATTTAATACTTTTTATTTATATAGCCTATTATATATAAGAAACCTATTTATTTATCTATATCTCTAACTACCTATTACTAACTAGCTTCTCTAATATATTATTTAGTAATAACTTTATAAATCTATTTACTAGGTTATTACTACTATAAATCTACTGTATCTTGTAAATTTATAGTATTTATATAACTAGTAAAAGGCTATAATATTATTATAAGTTACTTCTCTTTTATAGTACTAAGCTTTATAAGGCACTTATAAAGTAAGTATAAGTTAGTGTAAAGTATTATAAGTATTTATAGTAGCTTAAGGTAGTTAGTAATTATTATAAGAGTAGTACTAATTATATAGGTAACGTTAGCACTAGTAACTATCCTATAGACCTTAGAGGTAAATATACTATATATAACTCTTTTATACTTTATTAAGCTAAAATAAATAATATTACTAGTTAATTTAAAGCTTTTATTATTAATAGTAAGTTACTTAATAATTTATTTATTAGTAAAACTATAATAAAGCTAAGTTAAAAAGTAAAGTTATAGTTATTTATAAATAAGCTATTAATAAATATAAAAAGCTTAGTAGTTATAAGGTTAATTAATAAGAATTATAGGCTATAGTTAAGGTTATTAATTTATTATTTAATTTAGTAGTTTAAAGCTTTAATCTTTTTACTATAGGTAATTAGTGTTAGGCAGTAACTAAATAGTTAAAGTAGGCTTTAGGTTAATAAATAGAAGTAATATATATATTATAAGTATATTACTAGATATAATTTTACTAAGCAGTAAGTAATTTCTTATTAATAAGTTAAAGCTTTCTACCTTAGCCTTTTTAGTAAAGGGTAAGCTTACTATTAGTAGTAATAGATAATATACTACTATTAAAGGTAATAAAGTTATTAGCTATAAGTAACTACTTAGGTTTTATTATAAAAGTAGCCTTCTTAAGCTTTTTCTCTTTATAAGTAGAGAATTTACTATCTATAAGGCTAATTATATTATCTATTTATATACTAATTAATCTAAAGTTACTATTATTAAGTAAAAATATTAATAAACAAAGGTTAAAGGTTAATAAATTTATCTAGAGATTCTCTTTATAATAGTAGTTATAAGTTACTTACTAGTAGGTTTTTACCTCTATAATACTATATAATAGCTTAGTTACTATTATTATTATATTTACTAAGTAAAGATAATAGATTTCTATAGGTAGGTAGGTAAAAATAATATAATTTAGTAGTATTACTAATTAAGTATATACCTAAGTAATATTATATAACTAGAGAAGAAATCTATATTAAAGTAGTAAAAGAGTAAAACTAAGGATTAATTACTAGGCTATTTACTAAATAGTAGTAACTATATAAGAATTATTTCTTTACTATTATCTATATAGCCTTAGATAATAAGCTATAATTTCTTATAAGGCTACTTTTACTTTTTACTTTATAGA
>NW_026851211.1:0-1900 GCF_030913465.1 Colletotrichum navitas
TTAGTGTATATATAGGCTACTACCTAAGCCTAACCTATGTATACTACCTAGGTTAATAGCCTATAGGCTAATAGAGATAAACTACTAGCCTTTAGCCTAATGTATACCTAATTAGCCTAGTAATCCTAATAACCTCTAGACACTAGCTAGTCTAACTTACCTAGATAGACCCCTAATATACTTAATTCTACCTCTTAATTAGGAAGTAAGAAGCCTATAGCCCTATATATAACTTGCCTAGGAGAGCCCCTAGGGTTCTTATACTACCTATAGCTAAAAGAAAAGAAAAGCTAGTATATTATATATCTATATATATATATATTATATATAGATATATATATAAATATAAATAATTTAGTTTAGAATTAGAAAAAAACCTATATTCTAAAATAATATTTTTAGAAATTAGTAAGAATACTATATATATATTTTATAGAAATAGAATAAGGGCGTTTTTATATAAATAGAATAACTAAGGGGGCGCCTTTTATAGGCGCCCTAGGCAGTGTATAGGCAAAAGTAAGTCTAACCTCCTAGGCAAAGGTAAGGCTAACCTTTTAACTATAATACCTTATTATATAGGCCTCTAGTAGTACCTCCTTTAAGCTATATTAAGAAGAAGAAAAATAACTTTATCTTCTACACTAAGTAGGCTATAAGAGTAGGTATATTATAAAGTAAATAAGGATTTATTTATATAATAGGCTTTATAAACCCTATAGTCTCTTCTTTTATCTTATCTTTAGTCTCTTCTTTAATCTACCTTTAGTCTTCTCCTCTAATATAATCCTATTTCTTATCTTATCTACTGCTAGAGTAGTAGACACCCTTTGTCTAGGTAAAAGAGAGGCTAAATCTTTTCTTTAGTAGCACTATAACTAAGGGAAAATAAGGCAATAGGCAGTTAACTTAAACCCTAAGGCCTTATTAATATTAACTATACTATTAAGATTAAGGAAATCTAGCCTTAAAGGTTAACAGAAGGGAGCCTTTTTATAGGGGTCCTAGGCAGTACATAGGCAAAAGCAAGGCTAACCTCTAGGCAAAGGCAAGGCTAACCTTTAAACTATAATACCCTTTTACCTAGGCCTTTAGTAGTACCTTTTTAAGCTACATTAAGATAAAGGCAAAAAAACTTTATCTTCTACGCTAAGTAGGCACAAGAGTAGATATATTCTAAAGTAGATAAGGACTTATTTATATAGTAGGCCTATAGGCCTATAGTCTCTCCTTTTATCCTATCTTTACTCTCTTCTTTAATCTTATCTTTTATCTCCTTTAATATAATCCTATTTTTATTTTATCCTCTAGCTAAAGCAGTAGGCACCCTCTATATAGGTAAAAGAGAGGCTAAATTTATCCTCTAGTAGTACTATAACTAAGGGGGAATAGGTAATAGGTAGTTAACTTAAACCCTAAGGCCTTACTAATATTAACTATACTATTAAGATTAAGGAAATCTAGCCTTAAAGGTTAATAGAAGGGGCACCTTTTATAGGGGCCCTAGGTAGTGCATAGGCAAAAGCAAGGCTAACCTCTAGGTAAAGGTAAGGCTGACCTTTTTACTATAATACCCTCTTTATCTAGGCCTTTAGTAGTACCTCCTTTAAGCTATATTAAGATAAGGATAAAAATAACTTTATCTTTTATACTAAGTAGGCTATAAGAGTAGGTATATTATAAAGTAGATAAGGACTTATTAATATAGTAGGCCTTACTAAGCCTATAATCTCTTTTTTAATTTATCTTTTGTTTTCTTTAATATAACCTTATTTCTTATTATATCTTCTAGCTAGAGAAGTAGGCGCCTTTACTTAGGTAAAAGGAGGCTAGATTTATCCTCTAGTAGTACTATAACTAGGGGAAAATAGATAAATACGCCTATGCTTAAGCACTATAA
>NW_026851212.1:0-1877 GCF_030913465.1 Colletotrichum navitas
TAAAATAATACCCTACTGTAGGTAAAATAATACCCTGTAACTTAATAACCTACTTAATAACCTACTTAATAACCTACTTAATAACCTACTTAATAACCTAGAATACTAAAGAAATCCTTAGAATACCTAAGAAATAGGTATAAGTAATCCCCTTATATCCCTAGGTCTAGTTAGCTAGTTTAATCTATAAGCTCTTCTATATATATAATAATATAACACTTCTATATCTTATCTCCTATCTCCTATCTATCTTATCTTTAACCTTATTTGCCCCTTTTGCCTTTAAAAGTAATACTAAGGGATAGGTTAATATAGTTAACTATATATATTAGTAGTAACTAATAAATAATTAAGGTAACTATAGTTCTCTATTATATATAGAGAAAAGAAAGATAATTATTATAGGTTAGTTAGTTAAATAACTAACTTATTGCCTATAAATCCTTAGAGAATCTATAGCTAAATATCTAAGTATTTACTAGTAATAAGTTATTAAGGTTAACCTAATAACTCTAATATTTATCTATAATAGTTAACATTATAAGACTATTATTAGTAATACTAAGGGATAGGTTAATATAGTTAACTATATATATTAGTAGTAACTAATAAATAATTAAGGTAACTATAGTTCTCTATTATATATAAAGAAAACAAAGATAATTATTATAGGTTAGTTAGTTAAATAACTAACTTATTACCTATAAATCCTTAGAGAATCTATAGCTAAATATCTAAGAATTTACTAGTAATAAGTTATTAGGGTTAACCTAATAACTCTAATATTTATCTATAATAGTTAATATTATAACACTAGTAACTTTCTATAGTACTAGAAATCCCTTATTATTTATATCTAAAAGAATAACTAAAAAATATAATAAAACAAGAAGCTAAAAAGTATTTAATACTTTTTGCTTATATAGTTTATTATATATAAAAAACCTACTTATTTATCTATATCTTTAACTACTTATTATTAACTAGCTCCTCTAATATATTATTTAGTAATAACTTTATAAATCTATCTACTAGGTTATTACTACTATAAATCTACTATATCTTATAAATCTTATAGTATTTATATAACTAGTAAAAGGCTATAATATTTATTATAAGTTACTTCTTTTTTATAATACTAAGCTTTATAAGGTACTTATAAAGTAAGTATAAGTTAGTATAAAGTATTATAGGTATTTATAGTAGCTTAAGGTAGTTAGTAATTATTATAAGGGTAGTACTAATTATATAGGTAATATTAGTATTAGTAATTATCCTATAGACCTTAGAGGTAAGTATACTATATATAACTCTTTTATACTTTATTAAACTAAAGTAGATAATATTACTAGTTAATTTAAAGCTTTTTTTATTAGTAGTAAGTTACTTAATAATTTATTTATTAGTAAAGACTATAATAAAGCTAAGTTAAGAAGTAAAGTTATAGTTATTTATAAATAAGCTATTAATAAATATAAAAAGCTTAGTAGTTATAAGGTTAATTAGTAAGAATTATAGGCTATAGTTAAGGTTATTAATTAACTATTTAATTTAGTAGTTTAGAGCTTTAATCTTTTTTACTATAGGTAATTAGTGTTAAGTAGTAACTAAATAGTTAAAGTAGACTTTAGGTTAGTAAATAGAAGTAATATATATACTATAGGTATATTACTAAATATAATTTTACTAGGTAGTAGGTAATTTTTTATTAATAAGTTAAAGCTTTTTACCTTAGCCTTTTTAATAAAAAGTAAGCTTACTATTAGTAGTAATAAATAATATACTACTATTAAAGGTAATAAAGTTATTAGCTATAAGTAACTACTTAGGTTTTACTATAAAAGTAGCCTTCTTAAGCTTCTTCTTTTTATAGGTAG
>NW_026851213.1:0-1875 GCF_030913465.1 Colletotrichum navitas
TCCCTAGATATTCTTAGTAATTTAAATACTAAAATAAACTATATAATGTTCTAGGAGAAAGTAAAACTTTTAATTATAGTAGTATAAATATATATAAAGGAGGTATTTAACTATAAGTATTAGTATATTTTGTTTACACCTAGAGACTTTATTTATTTAAAACTTAAGAAAAGGTACTATTTACTAAGAAACCCTTTATTAAAAGTCTTACCTTTATATATAGAACTAATAAAAGTCCTTAAAAAAGTAAAGAAATTAGTATATAAACTTAACTTACTACTAATAATAAATATCTACCTAGTTATATTAGTTACTTACCTAATTCTAGCTAAAGACCTATAGAAAGACCTATATAAATAGACTCTATATAAAGTAGCCTAGTAGAAATAGAGGACTCTTAAAAAGATAAATAGTAAGATAATTACTAGTATTATAAGGTAAAATAAATACTAGATAAAGATTAAATAGGTAAAGACAAGTTAACCTTAGATAAAATACTTAATTAAATAAAAAATACTTAAGTATTTATAATATATAAATAACTAAAGACACTATAGATATAAATAACTTAATTAAAGAGTTTAAAGAGAAATACTAATAACTAGTAAAAAAAAAAAAGACTATAAAAAAAAATAACTATTATTATAATAATATAAACAGCTAGCTCCTAGTAAAATACTAGTAGAAAGAAATAAAAGACTAGTTATATATAGAGAAATTTATTAGTAAAAGGTAGTTAAAAGACCTAAAAACATTAGTAAAAAAGTAAAGACTATATAAATAATAACTACTAACTACTAAATAATAAAGAACTAATAGGTAGTTAATAAGAAAATACTAAATAATAGCCTTATTATTTAGAAAGAATATATACTTTATATAAATAAAAATAAATAAAATAATACTTTACCTTTACCTAAGAGAATAACTAGTTACTATAATAACTACTATCTTAAGTCTTTCTCTTATATATAATCCCTTTCTTCTAAATTCCCTTTTTCCTTATACCTTTCTCCTTTATTTACTTTTTCTTTTATTAATATTTACTAGTAAAATTATATATATTTTATAAAATAGCTAGTAACCCTTCTTATTTTTCCCCTTATATTTGCCTCTTATTTTAAGATAAGATTCTATATTATTCTAAACTTATCTTAACGTAATCCTTCTATTAACGTTAAGCACTAAAAGCTATTCTATAAACTATTCTCTAGTAGTAAGACTAGGTTAAGCCTTATATTTAAGGGCTATTTATATATAATTATAATCTATAAAGAAGAAGTTTACCTATAAAACTACCTTAGATTAATAATTTATAATAAGTTTAACTTTCTCTATACTTAGTAACCTATACTTATCTAATAATTCTAAAGTAAAGCTTATAAGCTTAGTATTCTTAACCCTAGAGAAAACTTCTTTAATACTATTATCTTTACTAATTAATTAGACTTTTTTATACTAATAATCTTAAGGAAGTAAAGTAGATTTTTATAGCTAATCCTTAGCTAAAGTATTTAATTACTAAGAATATATTTTTTACTAAAAGGATTTATTATAATATTAACTATTACAGATAAATATTAGAGTTATTAGGTTAATCCTAATAACTTATTACTAGTAAATCCTTAGATATTTAGCTATAAGATTCTCTAAGGATTTATAAGCAATAAGTTAGTTATTTAACTAACTAACCTATAATAATTTTCCTTTTTTCTTTATATATAATAGAGAACCTAAGTTACCTCTATTATTTATTAATTACTACTAATATATATAGTTAACTATATTAACTTATCCCTTAGTGTTACTAACACTAATTAGTAGTTAACTTTACTGTTAACTATATAGGTTAACTTTACTGTCTAAACTATAGAT
>NW_026851214.1:0-1872 GCF_030913465.1 Colletotrichum navitas
TAATAAAAGGTAAGCTTACTATTAGTAGTAATAGATAATATACTACTATTAAAGGTAATAAAGTTATTAGCTATAAGTAACTACTTAGGTTTTACTATAAAAGTAGCCTTCTTAAGCTTCTTCTCTTTATAAGTAAAGAATTTACTATCTATAAGGCTAATTATATTATCTATTTATATACTAATTAATCTAAAGTTACTATTATTAGTAATAATATTAATAAGTAAAGGTTAAAGGTTAATAAATCTATCTAGAGATTCTCTTTATAATAGTAGTTATAAGTTACCTATTAGTAGGTTTTTACTTTTATAATACTATATAATAGCTTAGTTACTATTATTATTATATTTACTAGGTAAAAATAGTAAATTTATATAAGTAAGTAAGTAAAAATAATATAATTTAGTAGTATTACTAATTAAGTATATACTTAGGTAATATTATATAACTAGAGAAGAAATCTATATTAAAGTAGTAAAAAGGTAAAAGTAAAGATTAATTACTAGGCTATTTATTAAATAGTAAATAACTATATAAGAATTATTTCTTTACTATTATTTATATAACCTTAGATAATAAACTATAATTTCTTATAAGGCTACTTATTTTTACTTTTTACTTTATAGACTATATATAATTTAAATATATAAGTGTTACTATAGGATTTCTTATTATAAGTAATAATATAAAATATACTATAGTTAATAAAGGCTTTTACCTCTACTTTATTAAATTCTTTAAAAGGTTTACTAGGTGTAGTAATAATCCTTTTCTTATGTAGCTTAACAGTAAGTGTATAGTCTACCTCCTCTTTTATAGTTAAGAACACTATAGTTATAGTAAAGTATATCTCTATAAAGAATATAACTATTAGGTTCTTTTATAAGTAACTATAGTATTATTATAGTAGTTTATTATTAATAATAATAGTATTATATACTTCTTCTTTAGCTTTAGGTATCTCTATAAGACCTTTATATACTTATATAGAGTATATAAGGTTATTTTTTACTTATATAGAGTAGCTAGTAGGCTTATTTAGTATAAAGAGGTCTATTTAACTTTCCTTTATATAGTAAGGTTTTACTATAGTAATCCTAAAGTTATATAGGCTATAAAGTAAACTAATAGTATAAGTAGTACTATTATTAATAATAAAGTAAAATAGGCCTTACTAGCTATATTTTTTATACTATATATAGATAAAAGATTAAAAAGGTAAAGTAATAGTATTAGTTAAATTTAGGCTATTATATATAGCTAGTACTTTATAAAGCTATTACTTTATATAGATTTAGTATACTATAGCTATTACTTTCTTAATTACTTTAGTACACTATATAGTAGTTATAGTAGGTAGTAACTTATTAGTTATTTAGGGGTATATACTAAAGATAAAGAGAGTTAGGACAAGGCTATCTAGGCTAGTAGTATTATTAATTATTTTAATAATAAGTTAAAAAGTAACTTTAGGTTTAGTGCTAGTTTCTTTATAAATAATCTTATAGGTATAGTAAAAGGGTATATAATAGTGCTTAATTTTACTAATACTATAATAGGCTTTAATAAGTACTTTTTTTACTTTAATAAATAACCTATAGGTAGTATATTTAAACTTACTAAAGTAAAAATTTAGGCTAACGTTAGTTATTATCTAATTAAGTAAGCTAAGATATATATTAATCTAGTATTAGAATAGGGCAGGATTTTAGGTTTTTCTTTAAGTAGTTTTTATAAGTGTTTTTCTAGCTAGTAGAGCCTTAATTATCCTAATTAGGACGTTAAATACTAATTAAGACTAAGAAGATAAAGAGGACATAGAATTTAACACCTATAAGTTAACCTCTACCTTTAACTATAACTTTATTATTA
>NW_026851215.1:0-1848 GCF_030913465.1 Colletotrichum navitas
AGCTACTATCTTTAAGGTCCCTTAAAGTTTACTCTATTACTAACGCGCTAGACATGTTGCATAAGACAAGACACGTCTAAAATTAATAAAGATAACAAAAGTAGAGGAGGATATAATTCTTAAAAGGGTTATTAACTTAATTAATTAAGGGTTTCCTCTATAATAAGAAGATATATAAGATATAGCTAACTAACTCCTAAATAAACGTAATACAATATATATTAGACCTTAATAGGTAGAGTACTTTATATAATAATAACTATAATTAAAAATATAATTTTAATATTAAATTAACTATTAAAGGGCCTTAGCTAAAGATCCTATAATTATATAAGGCTAGTTTATACTTATATAAAATATAATTATAAAGTATAAGATATAGGATTATAATATCTATAATTTTAATAAGACTAGGTTCTTAATAAGAATACTACTATATATAAAGGTTATTATAACTTTTAACTAACATAGAAGGCCTTATATAAAGTAGCCTAGTAATTAAGAATAGGTTTTTATTATTTAGGGTGTATATATAGATAGTTAAGTAATACCTTTGTATATTATTATAAAGAGTAAATATTACCTTCTCTCTTAGTACTAAAATAGCTAATTCTTAGCTAACTAGTGTATTTACTTAAGTAAAAATAAATAAATAATAAATAAGATTAGCCTAGATTAGTTAATTTATTTTAACTAGTGTATAAAGTCTTATATAAAGGGTACTTATTAACTCCTAATCCTTAATAGCTATAATAGCTATAAATTAACTAAATTTAATAATTTTTATAAAGAACAGAAGATTATTATTTTATATATACCTCCCTATTTATTATATAAGCTTTAACCTCTTAATATAAGTTATTTTAGTCTATTAAAGCACTTATATAGCAAGAAAATTAAGAAGATAATATAGATATAGATTTTATATATTATAAAGGATAACTTTTTTTCTACCTTTAAAGCAGTATTCTTTACTTCTATAGGGGAAAGAAATATATAAGCTAGCTTTAGATAGGCTAGTCTTGTACCTTTTAACCCTAAAATTATTATTTCTTACCTAGATTTTAAGCTAAAGACACTAACACCCCCTAGCTTACCCTTAGGCAGTAATAGCTCTTAGGACCTAAAGACACTAACTATAGTAATTAAGGGCGTATAAAGCTCTAGTTCTCTTAAAAAGAGGATCTAGTAATATTAAGGTAGCTCTCTAATAGTAATATATAAGCTTATTAACTTTTAAGCTAAAGGTATTAGTAAGTTAGTATATAGGCTTACTCTTGTTAAGGCTAAGAACATTAGACTTTATATAAGGCAAAATATACTAAGTAAGTGCTAGAGGGCTAAAAAGACCTAACTATGTCTTAGAGGGTTACTTAATATAGCTAAAGCAGAGGCGCTATAAGGAAAAAAGGAAGGTGTTAAAGCTAGAGGTAAAAAAATGTCCTAAAAGGAGGCTTATACAGAGGGTAAAAAACTAGGCGCACAATAATATAGTAATTACAAAAAGACTAGTTATAATATATAAACCTATAAAGTAGTTTAGGATAGTAATAAAGAAGATAGTAATAAGTAGTTTTAATTAATTTTATATATTATAGCTTAATTAACTTATAGAAAAAGTAAAAAAGTAAAAGGAAGTAGGCTACTTACTATAATAGGCTACTTACTATATATATATATTACTAGTTAACTTTATAGTCTATAATTTTTTTAACTTTAAATTCCTTTATACTGTCTACTTTTACTAGCTCTAGGGGTAATTACTTCTTTTTAAAAAAGTTATTACTAGTTAGTGCTTTCTATAGCTATATAGTTAATACTACTAAGTAGACCTTCTAGTGTAGTAGT
>NW_026851216.1:0-1848 GCF_030913465.1 Colletotrichum navitas
AATAAGGTAAAGAATAGTCTTTTTTTTTTCTTTATAAAAATAAATATTATAGTAATAGATAACTTACTTCTAATTAAAGATATAGATATAGTAGATATAACTATATAAAGAGCTATAATTAATAAGGTAACTATTAGTAACACCAAGGGATAGGTTAATATAGTTAACTATACATATTAGTAGTAATTAACAAATAATAGGGGTAACTATAGTTCTCTATTATATATAAAGAAAAGAAGGATAATTATTATAGGTTAGTTAGTTAAATAACTAACTTATTACCTACAAATCCTTAGAGAATCTATAGCTAAATATCTAAGGATTTACTAGTAATAAGTCATTAGGGTTAACCTAATAACTCTAATATTTATCTGCAATAGTTAATATTATAACACTAGTAACTTTCTATAGTGCTAGAAATCCCCTATTATTTATATCTAAAAGAATAGCCAAAAAACACAATAAAAACAGGAAGCTAAAAAATATTTAATACTTTTTGCTTATATAGTCTATTATATACAAAAAACCTATCTATTTATCTATATCTCTAACTACCTATTACTAACTAGCTTCTTTAATATATTATTTAGTAATAACTTTATAAATCTATCTACTAGGTTATTACTACTGTAAATCTACTATATCTTAAAAATCTTGTGGTGTTTATATAACTAGTAAAGGGCTATAATATCTATTATAAGTTACTTCTCCTTTATAGTACTAAGCTTTATAAGGCACTTATAAAGCAAGTATAAGTTAGTGTAGAGTATTATAGGTATTTATAGTAGCTTAAGGTAGTTAGTAATTATTACAAGAGTAGTACTAATTACGTAGGCAACATTAGCGCTAGTAACCATCCTATAGACCTTAGAGGTAAGTATACTATATATAACTCTTTTACACTTTATTAAACTAAAGTAAATAATATTACTAGTTAATTTAAAGCTTTTACTGTTAGTAGTAGGTTACTTAATAATTTATTTATTAGTAAAGACTATAATAAAGCTAAGTTAAAAGGTAAAGTTATAGTTATTTATAAATAAGCTATTAATAAATATAAAGAGCTTAGTAGTTATAAGGTTAATTAGTAAGAATTATAGGCCGCAGTTAAGGTTATTAATTTACTATTTAATTTAGTAGTTTAAAGCTTTAATCTCCTTTACTATAGGTAATTAGTGTTAAGTAGCAACTAAATAGTTAAAGTAAGCTTTAGGTTAATAAATAGAAGCAATATATACACTATAGGCATATTACTAGACATAATCTTACTAGGTAGTAGGTAATTTTTTGTTAATAAGTTAAAGCTTCTTGCCTTAGCCTTTCTAATAAAGGGTAAGCTTACTGTTAGCAGTAATAAATAATATGCTACTATTAAAGGTAATAAAGTTATTAGCTATAAGTAACTGCTTAGGTTTTACTATAAAAGTAGCCTTCTTAAGCTCCTTCTCTTTATAGGCAGAGAATTTACTATTTATAAGGCTAATTATATTATCTATTTATATACTAATTAATCTAAAGTTACTATTATTAGGTAATAATATTAATAAGCAAAGGTTAAAGGTTAATAAATCTATCTAGAGATTCTCTCTATAATAGTAGTTATATATTGCCTACTAGTAGGTTTCTACCTCTATAATACTATATAATAGCTTAGTTACTATTATTATTATATTTACTAAGTAAAGATAGTAAATCTATGTAGGCAAGTAGGCAAAAATAACGTAATTTAGTAGTATTACTAATTAGGTATACGCCTAGGTAATATTATATAACTAGAGGAGAAATCTACGTTAAAGTAGTAAAAAGGTAAAGGCAAAGATTAATTACTAAGCTATTTACTAGATAGTA
>NW_026851217.1:0-1833 GCF_030913465.1 Colletotrichum navitas
TAACTATAGAAGGGCTAAAGAACTACTTTTTGTTATAACCCCTTGTACTAAGATAAGTTATAATTTATATAAAGATCTAGTTTATATAGTGCCTAACTATAGAAGGGCTAAAGAACTACTCTTTAGGATAACTACTTATGCTATTTTCCCTATATATAATAGAATAAAAAAGACTATAACCTTCTTATATATATAAGAAGTAAGTAGTATACTACTATAAGTATATTACCTTTATTAACTAGACGTTATATAATTTAAAATAACTACTAATATATTAATATAGAACACCTAGAGCTAGAGAGAAGAACCTACCTAAGAAGAATATATCTTTATATATAAAGATATATAAAGGTAGTAGTATTATAATTATAACCTAGAGATCTTAAATACTACCTTAATACTAGACTAAATATTAGGACTTTACTAATAATTTATCCTAGAAAAAGATTATAATATATTTAGTGTATAAGATACACTAGATTATCTATATAAACCTAGACTAATACTAACTTAAAGGTATAATTATAATTAACTTTAAGGACTAGATAGCTAACTACTAGAAGTATATATATTATATATACTTTAGGAAGTTTATTAGGTAAATTATAAAAAGAGGTATTTTTATTAACACTAAGATAAAGCCTAAAAATAAGTAAGTAGTTAACCTTGTATAATAACTTTAAGAGTAATACTAGAAGAAGTCTAGTAGTTATATAATAAATACACTAATAACTACTGTTAGAGATCCCTAAGCTACTGTATAATAGGACCTAGCTAAGACACTAATAGAGTTAATTAAACTTTAGGATACACTAGTAGCTTAAGGGACTAGAAAGCCTATTATATAAATAACCTTATATAGAGTATAACTTACCTAAGAAGTAAAAAGTTTCCTAAGATCTTAAAGCTAAACTATACTTATACTCTAGAAGGATATCTATAACCTTTTACTAAAGTAAATAATTAATAATAGACTATATAAACCTTATATAATCTTTGTCTTTAAAAAGGCTAAAAAAAAGAAAAAACTATATAGGAAAGCTATATAATATACTCTATAATAAGGCTAAAGTATTTATTAGTTTTTACTACTATCTTAGATTATAAAAGACTAATATTATACTATTTTTCTAGATATCTATCTAATTATATAAAGGATTTTACCTTTATTATATTAGACCTATATAAAGGTAAATAAGATATATATTATACTAATATATACTTTAATACTAGCGTTAACTATAGTCTTTATTAGACTAATTAGACTACTATATCCTTTATATAAGTTAAAAAAGAACCTAGACAAGACACTAATAAAGTACTTAAAGTATTACTAAATAAGTTACCTCTTGTATAATAAGCACTTAGTTTAGGTTTCTAAAGAGAAATTATACTTTATATATAAGTTACCTAGGCTTACTATTCTAGAGCTAAGACTACTCTTAGTAATCTTAAGGTTTATATAAAGAGTTCTCTAATCTTAGGGCTTCTCTATAGGTTACCTTAGACAAAGATATTATATATAAATTATAGACTAAAGGTATACTTTAAACTAAAGATAAACTATAATAAGACCTTTAATAATTACTTTACTAATCCTTTAAAGAAGAGAAAAGATAAACTATTTTAACTAAGACCTTTTATATAAATATAGAAGTTTTATATAAAGAAAAATACTAGTTAACTAACTATATAAAGAAGAATATAATTATATAAAGACTTAATACCTTTAGGTATATAATACACTTGCCTAGGACCTATATAAAGACTTTATAGCCTATCTCTTTTAAAGCCTTAAAAGAGAAAGAGGAGAATAATAACTTATATAATAAA
>NW_026851218.1:0-1778 GCF_030913465.1 Colletotrichum navitas
ACAAATAGTCTACTAATAACAGTAAAGCCTTCTAGCTAGTTAGAGTAATAGATCTTTAATTAATTATCTACTATTGCCTAAAGAGTAGAAGGAATCTAGAAGAGGGGGTCTAGCCAGATAGGCGATATATATAGGGGCTATAAGTAGTGTCCTAGTTATTCTAGTTCTAGATATCCTAGTAGGATATCTATCTAGATATTAAGGATACTAATTATTCTAACACTAGTAACTTTCTCTTGTAAACTAGACCTCTACTTATATATTTATCTAACTATTTATCTAACTATCTAATAATCTAACTATTTAATAGCCCTTTATCTAACTATCTAATAGTGTGTTAATAAGTAGGGCTAGGTAGGTATAGCTAGGTAGAAATAGGGGTAGATATATAATTTTCTTGCTAGTTTTCTTAGTGTGTAAATTAAGGGGTTTTTTATAATTAAGAGTGCTCCTCTAAAGGTAACAGAGCTTATGTAATAGACGTAAATTAACAAGGTTTCTACTAGTCAAGGGGACTAGTTACAGATCTATTAATTAACCTATTAAGTAATTAGTATAAACTATTATAGTAAGGGTATTTACAAAGTCGTTTTTTAGTTCTTCTCTACTCTAGGTATACAAGGGTATTCTTTATAGAGGTATTTTTTAGTCTTTACCTACTCTAGGCGTATAAATAGTTAACTAGTAATAGTTGCCTCTTCTATAAGTAACCTTACTAATCTATAGTTAATTCTACTATAACAGCTGGCTAGACTATTACAGTAGAACTAAACACTAATTAGTATTAGTATAATAGGTGGTCTACTAATGACAGCGAAGCCTTCTAGCTAGTTAAAGTAATAGATCTTTAATTAATTATCTACTATTGCCTAAAGAGTAGAAGAAATCTAGAAGAGGGGGTCTGGCCGGATGGGCAATATATATAGGGGCTGTAACTAGTGTCCTAGTTGTTCTAGTTCTAGATATCTTAGCAGGATATTTGCCTAGATATTAAGAATGCTAATTATTCTAATAATTAGTTATAATTATTATAACTAGAAAGAAAGTAGTATAAATAAGGTTTTAAATTATAATATTAAAGAAGTAAAAGAATACTATATTACTAATATTATTCTAAATACTTTTGATAGTAATAATATTAGAAATCTTAGTATTAGTAACTAAGTAACTAAGAGTAAATAATAATATAACTACTTTTATATATATATATATAGAGATATAATAGTACTAGTATTAATAAAATATATTTTTAATATATAGATATATTAAATAGGCTTTATATATACATATACTTAGTAAAACGTAGAGGTAAATTAACTTCTTATTAGGTAACTAAATAGGTCTACTCTACTATTATTATATAAAGCAGTTATATACTGCCTAAGTATAACTTAAGTTATTCTAGCTAACTAAAAGTATAATTCCCTTTTAACATAACCAAAGGCCAAATAACTAGTCTATACCCTTTGACCTTAAATTATAAACTATCTATAGTTAACTAACTAGGTGTTATATAATTATTAGTATTAATATTCTAACACTTACTTTTCTTCTTTTATAATTATATACGCCCTTATGTTAACTAATTAGATAGTCCTAATTAGTTCTTATAATAACTTTACTTTTAGTAGCCTACTGTTATATATAAAGTTATCTAAACAAAAATAAACTCTAAATATACCCTTTCTAAGAGTAAATATAAGGTAATACTTACTAAGCTAATTAAATCTATTCTTTTATATATACCTTACTGTTTAGTTATTTTTTAAACAGTTACT
>NW_026851219.1:0-1768 GCF_030913465.1 Colletotrichum navitas
TTTTTAGCTAGTAGAGCCTTAATTATCTTAATTAGGATATTAAATACTAATTAAGACTAATAAGATAAATAGAATATAGAATTTAATACCTATAAGTTAACTTTTACCTTTAACTATAACTTTATTATTATAGTAATATAACTAATCTTAGATATTCTTTTAATCTTATATACCTAATTAGGCCTTTTTAGCCTAATTAAGTACTTTACCTACCTTATAACTATATAACTAAACAATAAGACCTTTTATATATAGTTTTATACTACTTAGTAATAATAGTATTACTAACTAAGTTTAACTACTAACTAAAGGTAAACGTTTAATTAATAAAACTTAGCCTTAATTAGACTAAGATCTATTAATTAACGTTGTTATCTTCTTAGATAGGGGTTAGTAAGTTACCTTTGTGTTTATAGGCGCTTAAGGTACACTAGTAACAAGACCTTTAGGCAGAGTTATTTAGATTAGTTATATATATACTAGCTATCCTACTGCCTTGCGTATTAATATCCTGCTTAGTTTTAATACTTATTTACTTTCTTTACTATAGTTAATTAAGATAAGGACTAGGGCTATTATTAACTTTTTCTTAAGAGTATTTATTACTTACTACTATTTAAGTCCTTAGTTAAAGTATATATTATAGTAAGGTTAAGTAGTATAGTCCTAAGAATTATATAGTAATTAATATAAGAGATAAAATAATAAAAAGGCTACCTACCTATTAAAAAAGGGATTTATAGACCTAAGAAGTAATTAAAGGAGGAATAATTATTTATATATAGTTATTATTATTAGCCTTAATACTTTATATAGAAATACACTACTAGTTATTACTATACTTTTATTTATTTTATAAAATTTACTCTTTTTATAATTACTTTATTAATTTATACTTTTATTTTAGTATCTTTATAGATTAGGTCTAAGAATTATAAGACCTATTAATTAATATATATATTATTATTATTAGACGTTATTATAGTGTAGGTGGTTTTCTTATATTTTACTATTCCTTTTTTCTTTTATTAGGTGGCCTAGATACCTTACTCTTTCTTAATAGTGCCTAGAGGTAGATCTACCTTTTTAGTATAGGTATTCTATACTAGACTATAGACAGGCTCTTCTATATAGTTATAATAAATTTATAGTTAATAAAAATATAAATATAATATATTATTAATATTTAGTAATACTTTTACTTAATTAATAGTAAAACTAGTAAAAGATATAGTAGCTATACGCTCTTATAGACTAATTTATAGGGATAAGATAAACTTTAAAAGCCTTCTTTAAAGTAGTAAAAATACACTAAGATTTATTAAGTATATATATATTCTTTTTCTATTTTTAACCTCTTTTTTTATTTTATATTTCCTCTTTTTAATTATAAGTATATAAAATAGATTATTTAACTTATAAGATAATTTATAGATTTAAAGTATACTAATATAGATAATTAATAGTAGTCTTACTAAGCTAATAAGTAAAGTAAAAGTACTAGTTAAATAAAGCTAATAAATATTCTACCTAAGATATTAATAAAAAGAGATAGTATTTTTAAGAATAAACCTATAGAAAGTTATATAGTATAATAAATAGTAGCTATATATAGATAATATCTTATAGCTATAGTATACACTAAATAGAAGGCTAGAAGTTACCTAATTTACTAGTTTAAATATTAGTATACACTTTTATTATTAAAATATTAACTTTTTTATTTTTTTAAGAAGTCTATAGAGGACTATAACACTTATTAATTTTT
>NW_026851220.1:0-1765 GCF_030913465.1 Colletotrichum navitas
ATCTTATAAAACTATTACCTTTAGTAAGGCTTATATATATACCCTTATAGCTACTATAGGCCCTAAGGCTATAGTAGTCTTACTACTATATAACTACTATAGTTACTATAAGTACACCTTGTCTCCTCTTAAGGAAGAAGAGGAGACCTTTAGTAGGTCTATAGGAAAGTAAGAACCTTCTATAGATAGGTCTTATAAGTATTATCTTATTACTAGTTAATTAATTTTAGTACTAAAGAATAAGTATAGCTCCTTAAAAGTAATAATAAGTAGTCTCTCTAGAGACTAGCTCTCTTAACTTTAGTTAAAAGGAGCTATATAACTTAGGCCTAGATTTACCTTTAACTAGTATATTACTACTTATTATTACCTAGTTATTTTTTAATTACTAACTTATTTTATAAATAATAAAGTAGTAGTAAAGTAGTTACCTTTTTACCCTTATATTAATAATAAAGAAAGCCTACTGCTGTCTCCTAAGGTTAAAAAGGATTTAGGTAATAATAATAATACCTTTATAGAGGCACTAGAGTACTAGGAGGGTATAGTAGAGAGACCTACTGTTATTAGCCTTTGTAAGTATTACTTAAGGAGTACACTTATAGGTTAATTTAATAATAAGTGTCTTTTAGGTCTTAGCCTTAAATATTACTGTTAGTAACACTAAGGGATAGGTTAATATAGTTAACTATACATATTAGTAGTAATTAATAAATAATAGGGGTAACTGTGGTTCTCTATTATGCGTAAAGAAAAGAAGGATAATTATTATAGGTTAGTTAGTTAAATAACTAACTTATTGCCTATAAATCCTTAGAGAATCTATAGCTAAATATCTAAGGATTTGCTAGCAATAAGTTATTAAGGTTAACCTAATAACTCTAATATTTATCTGCAATAGTTAATATTATAACACTAGTAACTTTCTATAGTGCTAAAAATCCTCTATTATTTATATCTAAAAGAATAGCTAAAAAACGTAATAAAAACAGGAAGCTAAAAAATATTTAATACTTTTTGCTTATATAGTCTATTATATACAAGAAACCTATCTATTTATCTATATCTCTAACTGCCTATTATTAACTAGCTTCTTTAATATATTATTTAGTAATAACTTTATAAATCTATTTACTAGGTTATTACTACTATAAATCTACTGTATCTTAAAAATCTTATAGCGTTTATATAACTAGCAAAGGGCTATAATATCTATTATAAGTTACTTCTCCTTTATAGTGCTAAGCTTTATAAGGCACTTATAAAGTAAGTATAAGTTAGTGTAAAGTATTATAGGTATTTATAGTAGCTTAAGGTAGTTAGTAATTATTACAAGAGTAGTACTAATTATATAGGCAATATTAGCGCTAGTAACTATCCTATAGACCTTAGAGGTAAGCACACTGTATATAACTCTCTTATACTTTATTAAACTAAAGTAGACAATATTACTAGTTAATTTAAAGCTTTTACTGTTATTAGTAGGTTACTTAATAATTTATTTATTAGTAAAGACTATAATAAAGCTAAGTTAGGAGGTAAAGTTATAGTTATTTATAAATAAGCTATTAATAAATATAAAGAGCTTAGTAGTTATAAGGTTAATTAGCAAGAATTATAGGCTATAGTTAAGGTTATTAATTTACTATTTAATTTAGTAGTTTAGAGCTTTAATCTCCTCTACTGTAGGCAATTAGTGTTAGGCAGTAACTAAATAGTTAAAGCAAGCTTTAGGTTAATAGATAGAAGTAATATACACACTATA
>NW_026851221.1:0-1734 GCF_030913465.1 Colletotrichum navitas
CTTATTAACTAGGGTAGTAGTAACCTTATTAGGCTAGTTAGTTTACTTATTAGGCTAACTTACCTAAAGGCTAGTAATATAAAGAAGGTTATTCTTATTAAGGTACTAGTTAAGGTTAATAGTGTCTAGGTTTAATAGATTATTATTACCTAGGATAAGGCTAAATTATATTAGGGTACTTATAGTAGCTTGTTTTTTTTTGTTTAAAAGGTAAAAGTTTATAAAGAGAAAAGGAAAAAGAATATAAGAAAAAGAGGTGTTATTACTATAAGAATATTAATAGGTTATAGTTAATAATAGTAATAATATAGTAAAGTTAGTAATAGTAATAGAAAAATAATAGGTTTAATAGGTTAAAAATAAGAAAACTATAGTTATAAGTAAGTAAGTTAATTTATTTTACTATTATTATTAGTAACTATAAGTAAAAAAGGTATAGTTAGTTATTTTAAGTAAAAGCTTTTTTTATTATTTTTTAGGATATTAAACTATATAAATATTCTTATTATCTACTATATAACTATATATCTTAATAAAGAGAAAACATTAGTTATTTTTAAGTTATTATTATTCTTATTAAAAGAAGATTAAGATATAAGGTTATTATTAAGAACAGAGGTATAAGGCTAAGTTTCTCCTTATATTATTATAAAGTATTATAACTATTTTAGTGCTAACTATAGTAATATTTATAAAAAGTCTACTAATATAGGCTTTTAGCCTTGTTTTTTTATATACTCTACTACCTAATTAATAAGGTTAGCCTTCTTAAAGTTAGTTATAATATTACTAGTATTAAGTATAAGGTTTTTATAAGGTTCTTATATATTAAATAGTAGTAAATACTTCTTTTACTTAATAAAATACTTAACTAATAGGTAATTCTTTTACTAGTTAACTTTATAGTCTATAATCCTTTTAACTTTAAATTCTTTTATATTATTTACCTTTACTAGCTCTAGAGGTAACTACTTCTTTTTAAAAAGGTTATTACTAGTTAGCGCTTTTTATAGCTATATAGTTAATACTACTAAGTAGACTTTTTAGTATAGTAGTAGGTTAAGTTTATAGGCTTTTAGCCTAACTATATAAGTAATATAAAAAGGTCTAGTGCACTAGAAAGACTATTTTTACTTAGGCTTACTTAGTAATAAGTAGCCTTTACTAAGTTAAAAAAAAACCTTATCTTTAATATTAAGTTTTATAAAGCAATAGTAATAGTTATATTATTCTTTTCTTATTACTTTTACTATATTAATAAAAGCTAGTGCCTTTATTTAGTATATTTAGTATAAGATATTAAAAGACTTTAATAAGAGTCTATTTTTACTAATATACTTTAGTACTATCTTAGGGTAAAATCTAAGAATAACCTTGTTTAGTAAATAACCTATTATAACTACTAATAAGTTATTAAGTAAATACTATAAAGCTATAAGAATATTAAGAAAGGGCAGGGCATCTAGGCTACCTAATAAAGGAAAAGAGGAATAGTAAAACATAAGAAAACTACCTACACTATAACAACGTCTAATAATAATAATATATATATTAATTAATAGGTCTTATAATTCTTAGACCTAATCTATAAAGATACTAAAATAAAAGTATAAATTAATAAAGTAATTATAAAAAAAGTAAATTTCCTTAAATAAATAAAAGTATAGTAATAACTAGTAGTGTATTTTTATATAGAGTATTAAGGCTAATAATAATAACTATATATAAATAATT
>NW_026851222.1:0-1604 GCF_030913465.1 Colletotrichum navitas
TTATTACTATTACTATAGTATACCTAAGTATACTATAGCTTTTCTTAATCTACTAGCTATATTTTATAGCCTCTATATATAACTATATAATAAAGTAGTAAATACTTTACTATACTATAAGCTACTTATATAATACCTTATAGATAAATCTACTAGAAAGAATAAGTAATTTTAGGTTAACTATAAGTATAATAGTAATTATAATAATTATAGTAATCTATAGTAAATATAAGGTTCTTTATAAAGTAACTACTATAATAAAAACTAGTATAATAATAAATTAACTAAAAAGTGCTTTATCTATAGTAAGCCTAGTTACTAGTTAACTAAGTACACTAAAAAAGAGTAGTAATCTTTATTTAACTAGTATAAAAGTACTTACTTTATATAAGCTTTACTAGCTATCTTTAACTACTTTCTTTTTAACTATAAAGGTTATAATATAAGTTATCTTTAAGAAAAAAGTAATAGTAAAAAATAACCTATTAGTAATAATAATAACTATATAGATATAGTATTCTTTATATTTACTACCTTCTTTATATAATTATTAATTAATAGCCTAACTATATTCTCTAAGTTATATAACTAGGTAACTACCTATATATTTATCTATAAAAACCTAATAGAGAAGCTATTACTTAGTAAAACTATAAAAACTAATAAGATATTTATACTTAATAAGAGAATTAATATATAGGCATAAGGAATTAATATATAGGCATAAGTCTTATATAGGCATAAGGTTTCTATTCCTCTAATTAGTTTAAAAAAAAAGTATATCTTTATAAAGGTAGTAAAGATAATTACACTAATACTACTATTCTACTATTATTTTCTATTATTAACTAATTAACATATATAGCTATAGAAAATAGGCTCTATAAGAAGGTTCTTTTTATAGTTATAAGAAATAGCCTCTATAAGAAGTACTATCTTTATAGCTATAAAAAGAGCCCTCTTATTAAGCCTACTTTATAGCTATAAAAAGTGTCCCCTTATTAAGCCTACTTCCTATAGCTATAAAGGTTTCCTTTTTTACTAGGCCTACTTTTTATAGCTATAAATATTAGCCCTCTTGTTATACCTATTTCTTATTTACCTTAAAAAAGTAACCTTTTTTATATTTAAAATACCTACTACTTAGCTACTATCTTATAATATAGCTATAAGGATTTATTATTATTACTAACTATTTTTTACTAACTCTATATCCTCTAAACACTAGGCTAAAGTAGTTATTTATTTATATAATTCCTTATTATTCTTTTACTACTAATAACACTAGACTAGCTTTTTATTTATTACTAAGATAAGGTTAAAATTTAGCTTTAACTTAGTTAACTTTTCTCTTATATAGACTTAGCTAATATTAACTTATTTTTACTTCTAGGTAAATAACCTTACTTTTTACTCTTTATACTTTAGCTTTTATTAAGGGTATAGGTTTAGCTAGTTAAGTAGCCTTCTTTTAGTAAAGATAGTTATAATAAGATAAGCTATACTATATTCTTTAGCCTACTATAAAAGGATACTATAATCTTTAGATTAAGGATTTAATAATATAAATTAAAAGAAGATATTTCTTGAAAATACTACTAGGG
>NW_026851223.1:0-1573 GCF_030913465.1 Colletotrichum navitas
AAATCTAAGAACTCCTTTTAAATAATAGTATATATTATATACCTAGATACTAACTTATTAGCTTATTATATTAATTCTATTTATTATAAGCTAAGTAAGCCTATAATAAAAAGAATATATAGAGGCTTTAAGGCTAAAGCTATAGTTATATTAATTATACTAGGTTACTAGATACTAATATAATAGCTACTTACTTTTTTTATAGGCCTTTATAATAACTTATTATTAATAACTATATTTTTAAAATATATACTATTATATATTATTACTTTTTAGTAGTTTAAGGTTACTAAACTAATTATATTAAAGGTAGTATTACTTAAGATAACTATAGACTTTTCTTTTACTATACTTTATAATACTAAATCTATTAGCTTTTATAAAGGTATTAACTTAATTAAAAAAGGCCTTAAAGGTTTATTCTAGATTACTAGGTATTAGTAGGTTTAAGATATTAAGTACAAGAGAAGACAAGGATTAGTTACTTAAGATATAGTAAGAGGTAGTATATCAAAGAAAAATATATTTAAAATATATTTTTATTAAGGCTTTAAAGAGTATATTATAGTTATAGAGCTTAAGGTTACACTAGAAATATAGTAAAATTATAATAATACTAAATATAAACTCTACTTTAATTAGATATTAGTAGCTTTATAGTTAAAGTTAAGGTTACTAAGATATTAATTCTTTTATTAAATATATACTATCTATATTTTATATTTATATTTGTTTTAAAAATATTAAAATATATTTTCTCTTTAGTACTTATTTAATTCTAAGAATAATATTTAAAGTTACTAGCCTATAAATCTAGAGCTTAAAGGACTTTAAAGTAAAAGAAGCACTTAAAAAAGACTTTAATAAGTATATATATAGATTAAATCTAATTCTTTAAGAAAATATATATTTTAAAACATAAATATATTTTTAATATACTTATAAAAGACTATAGTTTAAAAAAAATACTTTACTATAAAAGAAAGTATTAGTAACACTAAGGGATAGGTTAATATAGTTAACTATTTATATTAGTAGTAATTAATAAATAATAGGGGTAACTATAGTTCTCTATTATATATAAAGAAAAAAAGGATAATTATTATAAGTTAGCTAGTTAAATAACTAACTTATTACCTATAAATCCTTAGAGAATCTATAGCTAAATATCTAAGGATTTACTAGTAATAAGTTATTAGGGTTAACCTAATAACTTTAAAATTTATCTATAATAGTTAATATTATAACACTAGTAACTTTCTATAGTGTTAAAAATCCCCTATTATTTATATCTAAAAGAATAGCTAAAAAATATAATAAAAACAAAAAGCTAAAAAGTATTTAATATATTTTACTTATATAGCCTATTATATATAAGAAAACTATTTATTTATCTATATCTCTAGCTACTTATTACTAACTAGCTTTTTTAATATATTATTTAGTAATAACTTTATAAATCTATCTACTAGGTTATTACTATAATAAATCTACTATATCTTAAAAATCTTATAGTGTTTATATAACTAGTAAAAGGCTATAATATTTATTATAAGTTACTTTTCTTTATAAG
>NW_026851224.1:0-1551 GCF_030913465.1 Colletotrichum navitas
ACTATTAATTTACCCTATAGCCTATGTAACTTTAGGATTACTATAGTAAAACCTTACTATATAGAGGAAGGTTAACTAGACCTCCCTACGCTAGATAAACCTACTAGCTACTCTATATAAGCAGAAGATAATCCTATGTATACTATATAAGCATAAGAAGACTCTATAGAGATACCTAACGCTAAAGGGGAAGTATATAATACTATTATTATTAATAATAAACTACTATAATAACACTATAGTTACCTATAAAAAACTTAATACTTATATTCTTTATAAAGATATACTTTACTATAACTATAGTGTTCTTAACTATAAAAGAGGAGGTAGACTATACACTTGCTATTAAGCTATATAAAAAAGGGATTATTACTAACCTAGTAAACCCTTTAAAGAATCTAATAAGGTAAAAGTAAAAGCCCTTATTAACTATAGTGTATTTTATATTATTACCTATAACAAGAAATCCTATAGTAACACCTATGTATTTAAATTATAAATAGTCTATAAAGTAAAAGGTAAAAATAAATAGCCTATAAGAAATTATAGCTTATTATCTAAGGCTATATAGATAATAGTAAAAAATAATTCTTATATAGTTACTTACTATCTAGTAAATAGCCTAGTAATTAATCTTACTTTACCTTTTTACTGCTTTAATATAGATTTTCCTCTAGCTATATAATATTACCTAAGTATATACCTAATTAGTAATACTACTAAATTATATTATTTTTATCTACTTGCCTATATAAATTTACTATCTTTACCTAGTAAATATAATAATAATAGTAATAAGCTATTATATAGTATTATAAAGCAAAACTACTAGTAGTAACTTATAACTATATTATAAGAGAATTTAATAGATTATATATAGGATATTGCTAACTAACACTGCTTCTAGAACAACGTCGCTTATTAATCTAACCTTGCTCCTAAATATAGATACTTACGGCAGAATCTACTAAGTAAGGCAATATTTAAGGAACATAGATTATAGCACTATAGATAAAAGAAACAAGCTACTTTTAACTATATAAATTACCCCTTAAACGTACTACTTAATAATAGTTATAAGCCTAGCTTTAACTTAATTTATAAGTAATAATAACCCCTACTATTATAAAGTAGTACACGCTTAAAAATACTTTCTTAAAACTAATACTCTTTTTTAACTTTATCCTACGCCTATAATGCCTTTAAAAGTAATAGTAAGCCTACTAACTAACACCTGCCTTTATAGCCTTTTAACTATATATAAAGATTAGTTCCTATAGTATATAAAGCTTTACTTCTATACTACCTAACGTAAAGTCTAGTAATTTATTAACCTAGACAGCAAAGAGAGCTCCTAAGCACCTAGGAGCGCCTACGCTAGCTAAATATATTATAAATAAAACACTAAACGCTAAAAATAATATAAAGTTAACCTTATAAGCTAGAATAACCTCTTAGTTAGCTAGTAAGTAAGGTAGTAAGGCTAAGAGCCTATTTAGCTAGTAGTACTAACTATTAATAATAAAGTAATAAAGAAGAATAGATTATTAC
>NW_026851225.1:0-1551 GCF_030913465.1 Colletotrichum navitas
TAAGTATAAACTAGCCTTATATAATTATAAGATCCTTAGCTAAGGCCCTCTAATAGTTAATCTAATATTAAAATTATATTTTTAATTAAGGTTATTATTATATAAAGTTCTCTGCCTATTAAGGTCTAATATATATCCTATTATATATATTAAGAAGTTAATTAGCTATATCTTATATATCTTCTTGTTATAAAGGAAATCTTTAATTAATTAGGTTAATAACCCTTTTAAGAATTACCTCCTCTTTAGATATAGTTATCTTTATTAATTTTAAATATATCTTAGCTTATATAACTTTTCTAGTGTATTAATAACAGAGTATAGTTTTAGGTATATTATAGATAGAGGCTACCTTTTGTATAGATAGATTTTAGTCTTTTTAGATAGCTATAATTACAAGGATAATTTAGCTTTCTTAAGAAGAGGATTCTATTATTATACATAGAGAAAGGTTAATATAAGGATAAAGCTAGTAGAAATAAGGTAGATATATACTACTTACTATAATATACTACTTACTATATATATACGTTAGTAGATTTATAGCTAATATTAAAAATAGTCTTTTTTTTATACTACTTATAGTAAAAAAGGTCTACCTCTTAGTAAGTATTATCTAGTGTCCTTTTTACTAGTTATACACTAACTACCTAGTAAAGGACCTTATAGTACCTTACTATACTAAGAATATAGTATTTAGTAGTACTTACTATACTCTTTATATATTAAATAACTAACTTTACCTAGAGGATATAAGTCCTTTATTTCTTATATTTATTACTTCTTTTATATACTAATCTTTTTTTTTAGATACCTATTACCTTTATAGGCCTTTATAAGGCTATAAATACTTATTAGTATATAGGTAATATAGCTAGAGGCAGTAGGTTATATAATTATTATAGGCTAAAGCTATAGTAAGTATAGTAAGGCTTTACCTACTATAATATATAAGCTAGTAAGGTAGGCGCACTTAGTTAGCGCTTAGTTAGTACCCCTATTTAACCTTATATATATAATATATACACTACTATAAATAGCCTTCTCTCTTTAGTCTAGATTAATTATATTAAGTTACTATACACCTATTAAAAGGTAGTACTAACCCTTTATATATCTAGACTCTTTAACTAACTAAATAAGTAAGCTAAGTAATATACCTACGCTAGCGCAAGAGAAGGTAGCTTTTATATACAAGGCCTTACTTAAAATATATAATACTATCTTAAGCCTTTAAGCTAACGTAATAGCTATTAAATAAAGCGCTATAACACTAGTAGAGAAAAGTATAGTAGCTATATAAGAGTACACTAAACCTACACCTATAGGCGCTAGGCCTATGTAAACACCTACTAAATTTATATAAGCACCTACTATGCCTACGCAGAAGGCTAGCTCCTAAGCGTAGACCTAGAAGCTACTGCCTTTACCTAAGAAGTTCTTAGGCCTACGCTATAACTTTTCTTTATAGTTACACTAGATATATAATAAAATAAAGCTTAATTATACCTTTTTTATAAATAATTATAAAGTATAGTACTTTATTAATAT
>NW_026851226.1:0-1529 GCF_030913465.1 Colletotrichum navitas
TAGTAATATTATCTACTTTAGCTTAATAAAGTATAAAAAAGTTATATATAGTATATTTACCTCTAAGGTCTATAGGATAGTTACTAGTGCTAATAGTACCTATATAATTAGTACTACCCTTATAATAATTACTAACTACCTTAAGCTACTATAAATACCTATAATACTTTACACTAACTTATACTTGCTTTATAAGTGCCTTATAAAGCTTAGCACTATAAAAAAAAAGTAACTTATAATAGATATTATAGCCTTTTACTAGTTATATAAATACTATAAGATTTCTAAGATATAATAGATTTATAGTAGTAATAACTTAGTAAATAAATTTATAAAGTTATTACTAAATAATATATTAAAAAAGCTAGTTAGTAATAGGTAGTTAAAGATATAGATAAATAAATAGGTTTCTTATATATAATAGACTATATAAATAAAAAGTATTAAATACTTTTTAGCTTTTTATTTTTATTATATTTTTTAGCTATTTTTTTAGATATAAATAATAGGGGATCTCTAGCACTATAGAAAGTTACTAGTGTTATAATATTAACTATTATAGATAAATATTAAAGTTATTAGGTTAACCTTAATAACTTATTACTAGTAAATCCTTAGATATTTAGCTATAGATTCTCTAAGGACTTATAGGTAATAAGTTAGTTATTTAACTAACTAACCTATAATAATTATCTTTCTTTTCTTTATGTATAATAGAGAACTATAGTTACCCTTATTATTTATTACTTACTACTAATATATATAGTTAACTGTATTAACCTATCCCTTGGTGTTACTAATATATATAGTATCCTTAAGATCTAAGGCACTTTCTTAATTAAGACCTTTTTATATACTATTAAGTAGTAAATTACTTCCTCTTAGGTAAATAGTAAGCTAAATAACCTTATAAAAACTAAATAATATAGAGAATAATAAATAACCTTAAGAGAATATAGTAAGTTACTAAGTAATTTATTATAAATAATACTTATAAAATTCTATAAAGTAATAAAAGTATATATAACCCTTATTAAAAAAAGTAAACTATAAGATAAAAAGTAGTACTTTAAATACCTTTATAAGAGGCCTAACTACCTATAGAAACCTATTAACTATAAGTATATTAAGTATATACCTTTTAGTAAGTTAAGGATTACTTAAGTAAACCTAAGTAAGTAAGTAATAAAGGCTATTATTATAAAGCTTTTAAAGCTAAAATAGTTAAACCTTAGAGGTAAAGTATAAAAGAAGTAAAAAAAAAGGGATTTAACCCCTTTTTATTTATAAGGCACCTTTATTATTGTTATTATTAACTCTTACTTATTTAGTAAAACCTTAGTAGTACTTCCTTTAACTCTTAGTATATTCTTAACCTTATTTATTAGTCTATATACTCTTAGTAAAAGTACTATTTTTAATAACTATAGAGGCCTTTATATTATAAATAATAAGTTACTTCTTAAGCCTAGCTTTTATAAAATAAATATAGATAATTATTATATTAAATTAATTATAATATTTTACTT
>NW_026851227.1:0-1501 GCF_030913465.1 Colletotrichum navitas
TAACTAAAGAGATAATTTATAACTTAAAGTTACTAAATAATAGTAAATTACTTCTTTATTACCTTAAAAAACTACTAAATAGCTTCTTCTTTTAGATTATTTATAGCTTCTTTTATTTACTAGATTTATAAGTTACTAATTTATAATATATAATTTACTTAACCTACTATAATTAATTCTTTACTTTTTTATTAATAATAATAATAAGCTTTAGTAACTAATAATTTAGACTACTATTTAAGTACCTTTATTTACTTATTTACTCTTTAAAACTTTACTTCTTAACTATTAACTATATAAACTTAATCTCTTCTCTTTTAATCTAGAAAATATTTACTAGTATTACTTTTTACTTTTTTTAATTATAGTTACTATATTATCTTTAGCTTTTTTTACTTTTACTTTATTTACCTATAATTAAGTAAATAATTATACTTAGATCTAGTACTCTTTTACTATTAATAACTATAAAAAAGATATTTAGTCTTAGTTTAGATATTAAAAAAGTAACTATATAATTAGCCTTAAGACTACTTCTTTTACTTTAATCTAAGTAGTAAAGTTCTCTTAGTTCCTTAATTAATAAATAAACACTAAGTTTTATACTTAAATATACCTATATTATAATTAGATCTTAATAAAAAAGAGCTTCTTAAGAATAATCCTTACTTTAGATAATATTTAATTCCTTAACTAGCTATACTAGAATAATATAGATAGTTTCTTTATATAATACTAAGATATATTTAAGAATATAATAAGTAATTTAATATAAATAAGTTAGTTATATTATAAAGTAAAAATATCTTAACTAATTACTATAACTTATAAAGATATCTTTTATATAAAGATTAGATTATAAGGATAAGATTAAAGCTATACTATAAATTATAATATAAGACTTAGCTTTTATTTAAAATATTACTATTATCTTAATTACTTAAGAAAGTATAGTAGATTAAGGTAAAGTTAAAGCTATTTTACTTACTTTAAATAAGATTACTACTATAATTAAGACTTAAGTATATATTATAGTGTTCTCTCTTTATATAAATAACCTAGGTTATTTTATAAGGCTAATCATAAATTAAAGAGATAGTATAATTTACTAGTATAATCCTCTCTAGTAAGTAAATAATTAAAATAACTATTTATTAATAATATTATAGCCTTAAAGGACTACTATTAAAGAATAAATACTTTACTATATATTTATTAACTAATTAATATAAGTGTATATATTATTAACTTAGTCTAGTAACTAAGAGAATAAAAGTATAGTTTATATATACTTAAATATTCTAAAATTACTATAACTTAGGGAAGTTTATCTAACTAAGAATATATACTAAATAGACCTAAATCTTTAAAGAAGCTTTAGAAATAAGCTATAATTATTATAGAGATTAAGTAAATTACTTTTAAGTTTTATTATAAAGGATTATAATACTATAATATTATAAGGATATCCTAGCTATATCCTTTAAAAAGTTCTAAAAGT
>NW_026851228.1:0-1474 GCF_030913465.1 Colletotrichum navitas
AGTATTTAAATTAAAGTTAACTAAGTATTACTAGTATATCTATATATATATTATACTTAATATAAGCTAAGATATTTTTCTAAAGAAGCCTTAGATAAAGATTAATAAAGTTATAGTTAATATAGCTAGAGAGTTTAAAAAAAATACAAAATATAATATAATATAAAAGTAGAATATAAATATAATATAATATAATATAAATATAATACATGTATTTATATTATATTATATAGGAAAGATAATACATGTGTTTATATTTATATTGTATTATATTTATATTATATTTTATATCATATACAACTATATAATATAAAAAATAAGAATAATTAAATATTAGTAAATAAATTATATATAGTACTATTAACCTTCTTTTATAGTATAGTATTATTTATATATTTTATTTAAAATATAGTATACTTGAAAACTAAGATTTAGTAAAGTTTATTAAGTATTATTTATAAGTATTTACTACTATATAAGTAATAAAGATAAAATAACTATATATTACTTAAAGTATAATATAGTAATATACTATAACTATACTAAAGTTACTATTAGTAACTAACTATATAATAACTAACTATATAATAAATAGCTTTTAATACCTAACTATATAATAACTAACTATATAATAACTAACTATATAATAACTAACTATATAATAACTAATTTTTAATAACTAACTATATAATAACTAACTATATAATAACTAACTATATAATAAATAGCTTTTAATACCTAACTATATAATAACTAACTATAGAATAACTAACTATATAATAACTAACTATATAATAAATAACTTTTAATAACTAACTATATAATAACTAACTATATAATAACTAACTATATAATAAATAGCTTTTAATACTTAACTATATAATAACTAACTTTTAATAACTAACTATATAATAACTAACTATATAATAACTAACTATATAATAACTAATTGTATAATAACTAACTATATAATAACTAATTTTATAATAACTAACTATATAATAACTAACTATATAATAACTAACTATATAATAACTAACTATATAATAAATAGTTCTTAACAACTAGAATCCTCTTCTATCTCTTTTACTTCTTTAAAATCTTCTATTTCTTTATCTTTTACTTCTTCTTTAATAATACTCCCTTCTTCTTTAGATAAGTATTTAAAGCCTATATTAAATAAACTACTATATATCTTAGGTATATAGAAAGAGCTATCTAAGCCCCCTAAATTACTAGATTATTACTAGCCTTTTAAAAGTATTAATTTCTTTCTAGTATTATTTATTAAATTAGTTCTTCTTTTAGTAATAATATTACTAGACTAGTTAAAACTACTTTCTACTATAGTAGAAGTAGGAGGTATAGCTAAGTATTTTCTTACTAATATAGATAAAATAGGAAATTTCTCTATATTATTCTTTTACTACTCTAAAGAGCTTACTTAAATAATAGTTAGTAATACTATATTAAT
>NW_026851229.1:0-1473 GCF_030913465.1 Colletotrichum navitas
TTTAAGTTTATAAAGTAAGTCTATCTTTATAGTAATAGAAATAGCCTATCTTAATAATAATAAAAATAGTCCCTCTTTATAGTTATAAAAAAGGTCTATCTTAATAGTTACTAAAAATAGTCTATCTTTATAGTTATAAAAATAGCCTATCTTTAAGTTTATAAAGAATAGTCTATTTAATAGTTATAAAAAATAACTATCTATATAGCTTATCCTTATAGGCACTAAAATAGCCTATCTTAATAATAATAGAAATAGCCTATGTTTATAGTTATAAAAAACAGGCATATATATAGCCTATCTTTATAGTTATAAAAAATAGACAGATATATAGCCTTCCTTATAGTTAAGAAATAGCTATCTTTATAGTTATAAAAAACAGGTATATATATAGCCTATCTTTATAGCTATAAGAAATAGCCTATCTTAATAATAATAAAAATAGCTATCTTTATAGTTATAAAAAAAGTATATATATAATCTATCCTTATAGTTATAGATATAGCCTATCTTTATAGTTATAAAAATAGGTATATATATAGCCTATCTTTATAGTTATAAAAAACAGGTATATATATAGCCTATCTTTATAGCTATAAAAAATAACCTATCTTTATAATTATAAAAAATAGGCAGATGTATAGCCTATCCTTATAGTCACAGATATAGCCTATCTTTATAGTCCTAAAAACTAGCATATATACAGCCTATCTTTATAGTTATAAAAAAGGCATATATATAGCCTATCTTTATAGTTATAAAAAATAGGCAAATATATAGCCTATCTTTATAGTTACAAAAACAAGTAAATATATAGCCTATCCTTATAGTTACAGAAATAGCTTATCTTCTTAGTTATAAAAATAGGCAGTATATAGCCTATCTAGTTATAGAAATAGCCTATCTTCTTAGTTATAAAAATAGGCATATATATAGCCTATCTTTATAGCTATAAAAAATAGCTAAGAGGCCCTTATCTTTACTATTAAAATCTATAAGCTAAGGTAATATCTTTACAGCTATAAAAATTAAAGTTCTTATATATATTATAGCTATAAAGATCTCTAGCCTAGACATAATATTATAGTAGAGGCATTATATTTTAAGTTAATCTAGTTTATTACCTAAGGGCCTAACGTCTTTTATAATTATCTATAGCCTTGTTATAACCTAACAAGTTATAGGTAATATTGCCTTACTTAGTAGAGCAACTAGTAGGCGTTAATAGTATTTATATAGAACTAACAGATAGGCGTAGACAAGATAACTCCCACAGACACAAAAGAACTATAGTATAAGTTATATAATAATAAGATTAGATAAGATCTATATATTAGAAATATAGAAGCTATATACTTAGTATATAGGCACTGTACAGAAAATATACAGGTGCTATAGTTTAGACATATAGCCCTATACACTAATAAAAGGCATAAACTTATATATAGGATAAACTTAGATATACTTAGGATA
>NW_026851230.1:0-1470 GCF_030913465.1 Colletotrichum navitas
AATAAACCTTAGTCTAATTAGGGCTAAGGTTTATTAATTAGATATCTATTACTAGTTAGTAGCTAAACTTAGTTAGTAATACTATTATTACTAAGTAGTATAAAACTATATACAAGAAGGTCTTAATGTTTAGTTATATAGTTATAACGTAGGCAAAGTACTTAATTAGGCTAGGAAGGCCTAATTAGGTATATAAGATTAAAATAATATTTAGAATTAGTTATATTACTATAATAATAAAGTTATACTTAAAGGTAAAGGTTAACTTATAGGTATTAAATTCTATATCTTTGTCCTTGCTATTTATCTTGTTAGTTTTAATTAGTATTTAATGTCCTAATTAGGATAATTAAGGCTCTACTAGCTAGAAAAATATTTATAAAAACTACTTAAGGAAAAACCTAAAATCCTGCCCTATTCTAATATAGTAAGCTATATTATAGAGAACTAACCCTTAATATCCCTTTAGATAATAATATTACTTAACTTATCTTATAGGAGTAACCTAGACAAAGGAGAAAGCTAAAGAAAGGCTAATAAAGGCCTATATAAAGATCCTAAAGGATATTCTTAACTTAGAAGAAAAAGGATTACTATAACCTAGCTATTAAACTTTAACTTAAATAAATATTATTATAACCCTAGGAGCCCTATATAAAAAGTTAGATAAGGTTAAGATTAATTCTCTAATAAGATAAGGCATTTTAAAGGTTATATAATATAACTTAAAGGACTACTAAGGCGTTTATATTTATAAGATATATATAGTATAAGAGGTAAAGAACCTTAATAATAAGCTATATAAGAAATCTAGGCTTATAATACAAAGGTTTAGTAATAAAGAGAAGAAGTTACTTTTTACTTAAGCACTAATTATCTAAAGGATAAGCTAACGCCTTATACTAGCTCTAGGTTTTACCTTTATACAAGACTATAAGTATAAAAAGGAACTAAGAGATATTACCTAAGTGTATACCTAATCTAAAGACCCCCTTAGTAAAATAATCTTTATATAACTACTAAAGGAGTTAAAAGGATAATACCTAGAAGATATACTTCTTTAGGTAGTTTTACTATTATATAGTCTTATAAAGTTAGGCCTATACTAGTATAAGACTAATATTAAACACTATAAGAAGAAGTTAAAAATAACCTAGTCTATATATAACTTATATCTTTTATATACTATAAATAAAGATAATTTTAGGATTATAGTTATATAGACTAATAAAACTTTTTATTTATAACTATATAATTCTTAACTAAGAAAAAAGAGAAGTTATTAGAAAAGGGGATTTATATAAAGCCTAAAACTATTTTAACCTTAGGAACTTAAGTTAACTTTAATAGTAGATATATTTACTTATATAATAATAGTAGTATTACTTTTACCTAGAAGGTTAAGTAAATTAACTATAGCTAGTTAATAAGAATTTAGATAATTTACTTTAGTAATATATCTTTTAAAAG
>NW_026851231.1:0-1455 GCF_030913465.1 Colletotrichum navitas
TATAAAGTAAAAAAGTAACTACTTTACTACTACTTATTATCTATAAAATAAGTTAGTAATTAAGAATAACTAAGTAATAATAAGCAGTAATATACTAGTTAAAGGTAAATCTAGGCCTAAGTTATATAGCTTCTCTAACTAAGGTTAAAAGGGCTAGTCTCTAGAGAGACTACTTATTATTACTTTTAAAGAGCTACACTTTTCTTTAGCACTAAAATTAATTAATAGTAATAAAATAATACTTATAAGACCTATCTATAGAGGGTTCCTACTCCCCTATAGACCTACTAAAGGTCTTCTTCTTCTCCTTAAGAGGAGACAAGGTCACTTATAGTAACTATAGTAGTTATATAGCAGCAAGACTACTATAGCCTTAGGGCCTATAGTAGCTACAAGGGCGTATATATAAGCCTTACTAAAGGTAATAGTTTTATAAGATATCTAAAAAGAAAAAGAGTATTAGTAATTAAGTAAAGAAGTATATAATAAAAAAGGATAATAAGTTAGTAATTAATTATAATAAAAATAATAATATAACTTATAATATTATTATAGTTATTAAAGAAAAAGAGAAAAAAGTAACTATAAATTTAGCTTAAGGTAAATATCTACTAGTGTATAGGCTAGCCTATAGTAAGTAGCCTACTAATAGAACGCCTAATGCTAACAGCCTATAATTATATAATAACTAGCCCTTTTGCGCTAGAAGAACTATTTTTCCTTTATATCTAGGGTATAGTACCTACGCTAACGCCTAAGGGGTATATTATATAGGATATTGCTAACTAACACTGCTTTCTAGAACAACGTCGCTTATTAATCTAACCCTTGCTCCTAATATAGATACTTACGCAGAATCACTAAGCAAGGCAATATTTAAGGAACATAGATTATAGCACTATAGATAGAAGAAACAAGCCACTTTTAACTACATAAATTACCCCTAAACGCACTACTTAATAATATACTTTAAACTAATAGTTAAAGTAAAAGAACTAACTAATAGTTAAATTACTATATACTTCTATATATACTAACCTTAATATCTATAGACTAATATTCTTATAGCTTTAGTACTTACTTAATAACTTATTAGTAGTTATATAAGTTATTTACTAAATAATATTATTCTTAGATTTACCTTAGGATAGTACTAAAGTATATTAGTAAAGATAGACTTTTATTAAAGTCTTTAATATCTTACGCTAAATATACTAAGTAAAGGCACTAGCTCTTATTAATATAGTAGAAGTAATAAGAAAAAAAATATAATTATTACTATTACCTTATAAAACTTAATATTAAAGATAAGGTTTTCTTTTAACTTAGTAAAGGCTATTTATTACTAGGTAAGCTAAGTAAAAGTAGTCTCCCTAGTACACTAGACCTTTTTATATTACTTATATAGTTAGGCTAAAAGCCTATAAACTTAACCTACTACTATACTAAAAGGTC
>NW_026851232.1:0-1374 GCF_030913465.1 Colletotrichum navitas
GCCTAACTTAATAAATAAGTATAAAAGTTATAGTAGTAAAAGTAGTAAACCCTAGTATTACTATAGTAAACTTAATCTATATAAGATTTACTACTTCCTTTATATAACTTAATATAGGGACTATCTTAATAAAGTAATAGTCTATTATCTTTCTTTACCTATTATTAATTACAGTAAGAACTCTTTACTTACTTATATACTAATCTTATAGAACCCTAAGGTATAAGATAACTACTACTAATTAAGAATAATACTATTAGTAATTATCTTTTTTCTTAGTAATTAGGCACCTTAACTAAGATTATTACTAATAAATCTAAGTATACTAGTAAAATATATAATATACTTAACGTTAAGTTAAACTTATTTTATAATAACTATAGTAAAATTAGTATTAAGAGACACTAAATAGTATTAGTTTTCTTGTTAATACTTAAAAGTAAAGCTTTTACCTTTTATTTTACCTAAATTAGTAGTAGGAATATCTAAGACCTTACTACTATAGTTACCTAAATAAAAGCTTACTTTAAGAGCCCTAAGTGTTAGAATATTAATACTAATAATTATATAACACCTAGTTAGTTAACTATAAATAGTTTATAATTTAAGGTTAAAGGGCATAGACTAGTTATTTAGCCCTTAGTTATATCAAGAGGGGATTATACTTTTAGTTAGCTAGAATAACTTAAGTTATACTTAAGCAGTATATAACTACTTTATATAATAATAGTAGAGTAGACCTGTTTAGTTACCTAATAAGAAGTTAATTTACCCTTACGTTTTACTAAGTATATATATATATAAAGCCTATTTAACACTAATTAGTAGTTATATAGTAATTATAGATTAGTAAAAGTAAAGAGTTAAGCTATATTATATAAAGAGTTAGTTTATATAGTGTCTAACTATAAAAAGGCTAAAAAACTACTCTTTATTATAACCTTTTATACTAAGATAAGTTATAATTTATATAAAGATCTAGTTTATATAGTGCCTAACTATAGGAGGGCTAAAGAACTACTCTTTAGGATAACTACTTATGTTACTTTCCCCTATATATAATAGAATAAAGAAAACTATACTCTTCTTATATATATATAAAAAGTAAGTAGTATACTACTATAAGTATATTACCTTTATTAACTAAATATTATATAATTTAAAATAACTACTAATATATTAACATAGAACACCTAGAGCTAAGAGGAGGAACCTACCTAAGAAAAATATATCTTTATATATAAAGATATATTAAAGGGCAGTAGTATTATAATTATAACCTAGAGATCTTAAATACTACCTTAATACTAGACTAAACATTAGGACCTTATTAATAACCTATCCTAGAAAAAGATTATAATATATCTAGTGTAC
>NW_026851233.1:0-1369 GCF_030913465.1 Colletotrichum navitas
TTTTATAGTATAAGAGGTTATAAACTTAAATATAGTAATATTATTATAAAGGTAAAAGCAAGAAAAGGTCCTAAGCTACTAAAGTAACTTAAGCACTACTATAAGCACTAAACTATTTTTCTTTTTTTTTCTTTTATTTCTTTAGGTTCTTTCTTTAGTTCTTACGTCTAAGAATTAGTTAAACCTTTTACTTAAGGTTAAGGTAATAGGTCTAAGGGGATAATTATAATAGGGTTAAGTAGTATAGTCTTAAGAATTATATAGTAGTTAATATAAGGGATAAAATAATAAAAAGGCTATATACTTATTAAAAAAGAGATTTATAGACCTAAGAAAGGATTAGAGAGAATATAATTATTTATATATAGTTATTATTATTAGCCTTAATACTTTATATAGAAATATACTACTAGTTATTACTATACTTTTATTTATTTAGTAAAATTTACTTTTTTTATAATTACTTTATTAATTTATACTTTTATTTTAGTATTTTTATAGATTAAGTCTAAGAATTATAAGACCTATTAATTAATATATATATTATTATTATTAGACGTTGTTATAGTATAGGTAGTTTTCCTATGTTTTACTATTCCTCTTTTTCTTTGTTAAGTAGCCTAGATGCCCTGCCCTTTCTTAGTATTTAAGCCCTTATAGGCTTATTATTACTATATAGTCTCTATAAGGTAAATATACTTCTAGCTAGTAAAAGAACTCTAAGGTATTAAATATTATTGTTTTCTTTTTACTTTAAAGTCCCTATATAATATTCTCCTAGTTAAGTAAAAGATAAATATCTAGTATAGCCTACTTATTAAAAGGCCTTATATTAATAACTATATACTTTTTATATTTTATCTTATCTTTATAGTATTTCTATACTATAAAAAAAAGGTAAGTTAGTACTATTAGGTATTATTATTAACTAATTTTACTAATTTTATATTACTAGTTATTTTATTTATTAAAGAGCTTTATATCCTTAAGACTAAGTAGAAATATATAAATTAATATAGCCTTTCTACTAGCTGTTGTAGATCTAACAGGAGGAGTAAGGCTATAATAGACAATATAAAGTAATATAGTATAAAAGTAAAGTATAACAGTAGAGTAGTAAAATAAGGCAAGTAATAATAAAGAGCTAAATAAATAATATAGGACAAGAGCTAGGTATTAGTATAGGTTATCTATTAAGGTTACTTTTCCTTATAAGAGGAAATAGGTAATAGGATATATACCTCTAGGTATATACCTAGATATATACTAATAGGGTAATCCTATGTCCTACCTATCTATCTACTATATAAGGCACTTGTCTTATAATAAGTGCTTTTCCCTAAAGGACTTTATCTTCTTTTACTAAGAA
>NW_026851234.1:0-1305 GCF_030913465.1 Colletotrichum navitas
TGCTTCTTAGTTAGTTTTATATAAAGGTATTTATATTTTACTATATACTACTATACTTCTATTTTAAACTTCTTAAAGTCTTTTACTAAAATACTATCTAGGTAAAGTAAGGTTTTTAAATAGAACACTATTTACCTAGTTTAGTTAGACTAAAACTAATTAAAGTAAAGCTATATATTAGGGATAATAAAAAAGTAAAAGGACTTTAAAATATTTAGAGCTAAAGAAGTATAGACTATATAGACAAAGATAAAGTAAAAGTTAGAATTAATAAAGTCTTTAACCTAATTAGGGGTCTAATAATTATCTAAGTCTAATTACCCTAGAGGCTTCCTTAATAAAGTATTTATAATTATATTCTTTATCCTTAGAATATACTTTACTTTAAAGTTAAAAAGTTAAATCTAAGTAATTTATCTTATAATTAAGGCTTTAGGAAGGTTATAGGTACTACTATTTAGTTAAGTAACTAAGACCTAGGTATTAGTTTCTAGAAGAAACTTTACTTTATAGATATAGTTATAAAGTTTCTTTAGTACTATAAGGACTACTAAGAAAAGGCAGGGCATCTAGGCTACTTAACAAAGGAAAAAAAGAATAGTAAAATATAAGAAAACTACTTATACTATAACAATGTCTAATAATAATAATATATATATTAATTAATAAGTCTTGTAATTCTTAGACTTAATCTATAAAGATACTAAAATAAAAGTATAAATTAATAAAGTAATTATAAAAAAAGTAAATTTCCCTAAATAAATAAAAGTGTAGTAATAACTAGTAGTATATTTCTATATAGAGTATTAAGGCTAATAATAATAACTATATATAAATAATTATATCCCTCTTTAATCTCTTCTTAGGTCTATAAATCCCTTTTTTAATAGGTAGGTAGCCTTTCTATTATTTTATCCTTTATATTAACTACTATATAACTCTTAGGACTATACTACTTAACCCTATTATAATTATCCCCTTAGACCTATTGCCTTAACCTTAAGCAAAAGGTCTAACTAATTCTTAGACCTAAGAACTAGAGAAAGAACCTAAAGAAATAAAAGAAAGAAAAAGGAGAAATAGTTTAGTGCTTATAGTAGTGCTTAAGTTACTTTAGTAGCTTAGGACTTTTCTTTGCTTTTACCTTTATAATAATATTACTATATCTAAGTTTATAACCTCTTATACTATAAGAAGTCTATAAAGTCTTCTTATTAACTTAGTCCTATTTAAGTCCTTAATATAGTTAAAACTAATCTTCCTAGAAAGGTAAATATAAAAAGTTATAATAATATATATAATAAT
>NW_026851235.1:0-1288 GCF_030913465.1 Colletotrichum navitas
ATATTTACTAATAAAAGCTATAAACTTAGTTAATATATATATATAGCAAGTTATATATTATAGTAAGTTATATACTTCCTTATTATATAGAAAACACTTCTTGTTTAACTATTTATTAAAAAGCGAATATCTAACTAAAGAAGATTAGGTATTTATTATTATAGAATAATAAGAGTAGGATTTTTAGAAAACATATTATAGAAATTATTATCCTACCCTAACCCTGTACCTAAACTTTAACCTTTATCTAAAGGAATAATAAGAGAAGGTTAGGGTTAGGGTTAGAAAATAATTTTTAGAGTATTTTCTCTTGACTTCTAACCCTTATTAGCACCTATATACAAAGTTATATCTATTTTTAATAAGAATTAGATTTTTAATAAATAATTAAAAAAAGGGGGTTTTCTATATAATATAGACATATATAACTTACTATAATATATAACTTACTATATATATACGTTACCTAGTTTATATATATTATAATATAGATTCTCTATAACCTAATCCTAATATATTATAAAGCTTTCTTAGATAATATTATTATTTAAGAACTAACTTCTAGGTATAATAATAAAGAGCTCTTAATATACCTAGGTATTTATAGATTTATTTTTAAATATTTAGTTAATATTAATAAGATTCTAGTTAATCTTAAGCTTATAAGTTATATAGTTATAGTAGTTAAGTATAAATAGGCTTAAACTATAGTAGTAATTATAGGTTATATTTATAGTACTTTTAGTTACTATTTAGACTAAAAAAAGATTATTAAGATTTATAAATAGCTTACTTATTTAACTACTACTAATATTAGGTCCTTTCTAGGTATTATATCCTTTTACTAGATTTAGGTCTATAACTTCTTAATAATAGTAAGCCCTTTATAATAATACTCTAGAAGAATATATACTTTAACTAAAGACTTAACTAGTAGTAAGTAATAAATACTCTTAAGGAAAAGTTAATAATAGCCTTAGTCTTTATTTTAATTAACTATAGTAAAAAAAGTAAGTAAGTATACTTTATAGTAAATACTAGTACTAAGGGATAAAAAGAAGTTTTTAGTAATTTATAAGTAATAAAAGAGTAATAATAAGGTTTAAAAGTAGTATATAGGCTAGTATAAAGCTAACCTATAATACTAATAAAAAGAAGCTTTATAGGGTTCTTAAAGCCTTAGAGAAAGTCTATAACTACTTATATAAATAATACTTTTTATTAAAATTAGACACCTAGACCTTTATTACTTAGCTTAATAGTACTACTAGTAATATCCCTAGAGCTT
>NW_026851236.1:0-1277 GCF_030913465.1 Colletotrichum navitas
GGTTATACTTATATTTAGAGTTAACTAATACTATCTAAAATATTATTAGTACTAAGCTTCCTCTACTTTAACTAAGGATTTCTAGTTATTATATTTTTAGAGGCTTATATTAATAACATAGGCTACTACTATTACTGCTTTAGGCTATAAATTAGTTAGTAAGTTTACTATAGATATTATCTTAATTAAATAAGTAATAATTTTCTAGCTAGCTCTTTTACCTCCTTTAATAGGTTCTTTAGTATAAGGCAAAGATAGCTTTACCTTTATACTAAGTTCTTATATCTACTGTTTATAAGAAGTATAGCCTTATATACTAATTATAGTATACTTAATATTTTATTAAATCTTATAGATTAATAGACCTTTTTACCTTTATATTTACTATTTAAATAGTTAGATTACTTTAAAAACCTAGTTATAGGTCTTGTTAACTCTTAGGAAAATAAATAGCTAACCTAAATATTTATCTTTAATAATAAGCATCTAGCTTATACTATTAAAGCTAGTTAAATAATTAAATAAGTCTTATAAAATATAATAGTATAGTTATATTAACTTTACCTTTAACGTTTATCTTAAAATTACTTATAAGGCATAGGTAGTAGTATAATATTTATATTTAAGTTATAAGGGGGCTTATATCTTAACTTTATATATATTTATAATAAGTTATTAAAGTATATCTAGTCCTAGATATTCTAAATAAAGGTACTATTATTAGAATATTAATACTAATAATTATATAACACCTAGTTAGTTAACTATAAATAGTTTATAATTTAAGGTTAAAGGGTATAGACTAGTTATTTAGCCCTTAGTTAAGCTAAGAGGGGATTATACTTTTAGTTAGCTAGAATAACTTAAGTTATACTTAAGCAGTATATAACTACTTTATATAATAATAGTAGAGTAGACCTATTTAGTTACCTAATAAAAAGTTAATTTACCTTTATATTTTACTAAGTATATATATATATAAAGCCTATTTAACACTAATTAGTAGTTATATAGTAATTATAGATTAGTAAAAGTAAAAAGTTAAGCTATATTATATAAAGAGTTAGTTTATATAGTGTCTAACTATAGAAAGGCTAAAGAACTACTCCTTATTATAACCCTTTGTACTAAGATAAGTTATAATTTATATAAAGATCTAGTTTATATAGTGCCTAACTATAGGAGGGCTAAAGAACTACTCTTTAGGATAACTACTTATACTACTTTCCCCTATATATAATAGAATAAGGAAGACTATACCCTTCTTGTATATATTA
>NW_026851237.1:0-1252 GCF_030913465.1 Colletotrichum navitas
TAAATATAATTTATAGCTACTTTATAATAAGTAAATTAAATCTAGCTATAATTTTAACTTTAGAAAGCTTATTTAGTTTTTATAAAGTAGCTATAAAGGCTTATTATAAGTAAATAAGCTAGATTTAGTTTAAAAATAGGTTTTTAGTTTAAAAGTAAGTTCTTAGGTAAAAGGTATTTAGAATTCTAAAATAGGTTAGTTAAATCTAGTAGTATAGTTCTAATAATTAGTTTTTAAGATAGTAGGTTTATTTTTAGTATACTAAGGTAATCCTAGCTAAAATAAAGGTATTTTCTTTATTTAAGTAGCTAAATAGTTTTCTAGCTAAGAAATAATATTCTAAATAGTTTTACTCTTTAGAATTTATTTACTTATTTTATTTATATTAGAATATTAATACTAATAATTATATAACACCTAGTTAGTTAACTATAGATAGTTTATAATTTAAGGTCAAAGGGCATAGACTAGTTATTTAGCCCTTAGTTATATTAAGAGGGGATTATACCTTTTAGTTAGCTAAAATAACTTAAGTTATACTTAAGCAGTATATAACTACTTTATATAACAATAGTAGAGTAGACCTATTTAGTTACCTAATAAAAAGTTAATTTACTTTTATATTTTACTAAGTATATATATATATAAAGCCTATTTAACACTAATTAGTAGTTATATAGTAATTATAGATTAGTAAAAGTAAAGAGTTAAGCTATATTATATAAAGAGTTAGTTTATATAGTGTCTAACTATAGAAGGGCTAAAGAACTACTCCTTATTATAACCCCTTGTACTAAGACAAGTTATAATTTATATAAAGATCTAGTTTATATAGTGCTTAACTATAAGAGGGCTAAAGAACTACTCTTTAGGATAACTACTTATATTATTTTCCCTTATGTATAATAGAATAGGGAAGACTATAACCTTCTTATATATATACAAGAAGTAAGTAGTGTACTACTATAAGTATATTACCTTTATTAACTAGATATTATATAATTTAAAATAACTACTAATATATAAATATAGAACACCTAGAGCTAGAAGAAGAAACCTACCTAAGAAAAATATATCTTTATATATAAAGATATATTAGAGGGCAGTAGTATTATAATTATAACCTAGAGATCTTAAATACTACCTTAATACTAGACTAAATATTAGGACTTTACTAATAACTTATCCTAGAAAAAGATTATAATATATCTAGTGTATAAAATACACTAGATTATCTATATAAACCTAGACT
>NW_026851238.1:0-1227 GCF_030913465.1 Colletotrichum navitas
TAGCATAAGAGAAGGTAGCTTTTATATATAAGGCCTTACTTAAAATATATAACGCTATCCTAAGCCTTTAAGCTAATGTAATAGCTATTAAATAAAGCACTATAACACTAGCAGAGAAAAGCATAGTAACTACACAAGAGTACACTAAACCTACACCTATAGACGCTAGGCCTATATAAACACCTACTAAATTTACGTAGGCACTTACTATACCTACGTAGGAGGCTAGCTTCTAAGTATAGACCTAGAAGCTACTGCCTTTGCCTAAGAAGTTCTTAGGCCTATACTATAACTTTCCTTTATAGTTACACTAGATATATAATAAAATAAAGCTTAATTATACTTTCTTTATAAATAATTATAAAGTATAATACTTTATTAATATACACCTAAAGATTAGGCTATAATATACTAGTCTTTATCTATATAAAGGATAATAAAACCTTCTTATCTTTTTATCCTAAGTTTAAAAGGACACTAGTAAAGGCTAGTAGGTAGTCTTAGGACTATAATATATACATTATACTCCTTATAAATATACTTTTACTATACGTTTATACTACATTAGTAAATATCTCCCTCTTAGATAACTATAATAAGTAAGTTAAGTAGATTACTAAAGTATCCTAGAAGGTTAAGGACCTCTTATGCCTCTTTTAAAAGTAGCGCCTGCCCCTGCGTAAGGATACTAATAGTAATACTATAATAGTAAAGGCTATCTATAAATAAAGTAATAAAAGTTACTTTTATAAAAATAATAGTAAAACACTAATAAAGTATAGTAATATATATAAAGACACCTAGGTGTACTTTTACTACTAGAAGAAGAGATATATTACTAAGTAATATACTACTATATAACTAGTAGTATATATAGCTAAAGTAGTAGCCTCTATATATATTAAAGAGCTCTTGTTAAATAACAACAAAGAGGAGGATATTAATAGTAAAGACTTAGGAAAAAAGTAACTCTAAAGTAAAATTAGGCCCTAAAGCTAATAAATAAAAAATATAAAGGTTAAAAGAAGTTTTTATATAGTAAAAAAATAATTAGACTATTAGTACTACTAGATGCCTATGTTAATAAAGGTTCCTATGTTTAAGCTTTTACTAATACTAGCTATAATACCTATATAATAGTAAGTAGCTACTTTATACACTAAAAGCACTTACTATATATCTTATAATATAAGACCTCTTTAAAGGGATTTATAGATAACACTTAGC
>NW_026851239.1:0-1206 GCF_030913465.1 Colletotrichum navitas
AACTAGTCTATGCCCTTTAACCTTAAATTATAAACTATTTATAGTTAACTAACTAGGTGTTATATAATTATTAGTATTAATATTCTAACACTTACCTTTCTTCTTTTATAATTATATACGCCTTTGTATTAACTAATTAGATAGTCCTAATTAGTTCTTATAATAACTTTACTTTTAATAGCCTACTATTATATATAAAGTTATCTAAATAAAAACAAACTCTAAATATACCCTTTCTAAGAGTAAATATAAGGTAATACTTACTAAGCTAATTAAATCTATTCTTTTATATATATCTCCCTGTTTAGTTATTTCTAAACAGTTACTTACTTATATAATAAGTTTTTACTTTACCTTTACTTCTTCCTTTACTTTATATTTATATATCTTTCTTCCCTTTGCGTAATTAGTAGCCTTAACTCCTCCTATATAAATACTTTCTACCTTCTACTTCTTTTCCTCTTTTTCTCTTTTCTTCCTTGTGCTTTTTAATAATAATAAATAATATATAAAACTTTACTAGTATAGTAACCTTACTACTTCCTCTTCTTTATCTCTCTTGTATATTAATTAATTAATAACTTCTCTTTTCTCTTTAACTTATTAATTATCTATTACTTTATATATATCTTTTCTTCTATTATTATTAACTTTACTAATTTATAATAGATCCTTTTATATATTATAATAGCTAGCTTAGACCTTAGCCTTTAGTTATTAGTTCCCTTAGGGTTTAATAGGACTAGAATAGTGTAACCTAGCTTTATATCCTAATAGGTAACACCTAAAACTACGCTTTTCTCTAGCTTTTACTATTAATATATAAGGTTCCTTTTTCCTATTATAGTTTATATATACTAACTTTTATTAAACCTTTAGGAAAGAATAAAGGTTATTAATATACCTTTATATAATATTACTATTTATTTAACACTAATACTTTATCTAAGAGTTTATTACTAAAGTAATTTAATATAAAGGCTACTTTTATATAATACTTATTTAGTCCTATAGCTAACTTATATAGGCTTCCTAAAAGTATATAAATAATATACTTTACTACTTTACTAAACTACTATTACCTAAATAACTATTAACTTTTATAGAAAAAGTATATTACCTAAATAACTATTAGGAGAAGTATATAGTAAGTGTATAAGCTATAGAAGCTTAATATAGCTATTATAGCTAAAGAGAGGTTTCTTT
>NW_026851240.1:0-1199 GCF_030913465.1 Colletotrichum navitas
GAGGATTACTTAATACAGCTAAAGTAGAGGCACTACAAGGAGAAAAGGACATTATTAAAGCTAGAGGTAAGGAAATATCCTAAAAGGGGGTTATACAGAGAGTAGTAAACCACTTATATAATAATATAGTAATTACAGGAAGACTAGATATAATATATAAACCTATAAGGTAGTTTAAGATACTAATAAAGAATAAAGTAATATATATTTTTAATTAATTTTATATAATCTAGTTAAATTAAGTTATTAAAAAGATAAAAAAGTAAGTAGATATATACTACTTACTATAATATACTACTTACTATATATATACGTTAGTAATATTATAGTAATTACTAAAAGGCAAAGGACTAAAAATTATAGGCCTACTAGGCTTTTATACTAGCCTACTAGTAGATTTTACTAAGAAAAGTAAACTACTAGTTTATCCTTAATAACACTTATACTTTATACTAGGTTAATTCCTAGTTAGTATAAGTAACTACCTATATAGCCTAGACCTACTAGGGTTTTAGCTTATATAGGCCTAGACAGTATAAGCCTTTTACTTATCTTATAAAGTATATTAATAACCTTTACTATTAAGGTAAACAATATATATACTACCTATTACTTAAGGACTACTAGTAGTATACTTATTCCTCTAGGAAAACTACCTAAGTAAACTACTAAGCGCTACTTACCCTCTTATACACTTAACACTATTAAACTTAATAGTTAGGTAGACTTAAGCCTTATAAGGACTACTACCTTTAAGTTAACTAGTAATTAACCTTATATAGTAGAGATAAGCACTAGCCTTAATAACGCTTTCTACTATAGGCTTAATACTACTAATAGATATAAATAAGTTTATAGTAGCCTTCTTCTATACTATAGTAGCCTAGATATAATAGGCTAAGACCTTATTAGGTTTTATAACTAGCCTAGGTTATATATTAGCCTAGATATACCTAATAATAATAGTTAAGATATTTTAGCTAGATATAGACACTAAATATTACTTACTTAACCTTATCTTTTATAACTACTATATAATATATTACTATAAAGTAAAGTTATAAATCTAAGTAGTTAAGGCAGTATATCTAGATAGACTATCCCTATAGTATTTTAGTTAAATAGTTTAATAATATTTTTATAGTTAAGTATATAACTAGTAAGAATTTTAACTTATAACTAGAGAATAACACTAGCTA
>NW_026851241.1:0-1197 GCF_030913465.1 Colletotrichum navitas
GTGCTATAAAAGAGGTCTTACTGTTAAGGGTACCCTAGGAAAAATGCCTAAAAAGGTTTTTAACTTTATAGTATCTATTAGTAATAGTATACCTAATGACTAAGCTAACGCCTTAATTAATAATAATAATATAATATTACTCCTTTTATTCTCTTCTAAAGTTAATAGTAACTACAAAAGTAAGGCTAGACCTAAAGCCCTAGTTATTAGTGACTTAACGTTCTATCTCTTAAAAGTAGATATTATATTTAATAAATTTAAATCTACGCTTTATAAAGGCATCTAGTAGAAGCATAGCTACTTTAATTACCCTTTTAATAATATAATTATAATATAATTAGTATATATTAAACTAGTGTTCTTAAGGAGGGGGAAATATATAAAGCTATTTCCTTTTTATATATAATATACAATAATTAAATAATAGATCTAGAAGTAGGTAGCTAAAGGCAAGTTTAATATATCTAGACTATATATCTATTGTTATACCTATTATAGAGAGCCTGTCGTTAGGCTTTAGTACTATAAATACTATACTAATAAAATAACAAAGAGCTATTACTATACTATATACTACAGAGGTATTACAGAGACCAATAGAACAGGGCAGGATTTTAGGTTTTTCTTTAAGCAGTTTTTATAAGTGTTTTTCTAGCTAGTAAAGCCTTAATTATCCTAATTAGGACATTAAATACTAATTAAGACTAATAAGATAGATAGAACATAGAATTTAACACCTATAAGTTAACCTCTACCTTTAACTATAACTTTATTATTATAGTAATATAATAGATCCTAGATATTCTTTTGATCTTATACGCCTAATTAGGCCTTTTTGGCCTAATTAAGTACTCTACCTACCTTATAACTATATAACTAAATAATAAGACCTTTTATATATAGTTCTATACTACTTAGTAATAATAGTATTACTAACTAAGTTTAACTACTAACTAGAGATAGACGTTTAATTAATAAACTATAGCCCTAATTAGACTAAGGTCTATTAATTAATATTATTATTTTCTTAGATAAGGGTTAGTAAGTTACCTTTATATTTATAGGCACTTAGGGTGCACTAGTAACAAGACCTTTAGGCAAGGTTATTTAGATTAGTTATATATATACTAGCTATCCTACTGCCTTATATATTAATATCTTACTTAGTTTTAATAGTGCCTTATAGTAAAATTAAAC
>NW_026851242.1:0-1192 GCF_030913465.1 Colletotrichum navitas
TCTTGTAGCATAGGAGGTCATAAACTTAGACATAGTGACGTTATCACAAAGGCAAAGGCAAAGAAAGGTCCTAAGCCACTAAAGCAACTTAAGCACCACTATAAGCGCTAAACTATTTCTCTTCTTTCTTTCTTTTGTTTCTTTAGGTTCTTTCTTTAGTTCTTGGGTCTAAGAATTAGTTAGACCTTTCGCTTAAGATTAAGACAATAGGTCCAAGGGGACAATTGTAGTAGGGTTAGGTAACATAGTCGCAAGAATCACGTGGTAGTTAATTCAAGGGATAAATCAACAGGAAAGCCACCCACCTATTAAAAAAGGGATTCACAGACCCAAGAAGGGATTAGAAGGGGACATAATCATTTCATACACAGTCGTTATCGTTAGCCTTAATACTCCATACAGAAATACACTGCCAGTCATTACCGCACTTTTATTCATTTAAGGGAAATTCACTCTCTTTGCAATTGCTCCATCAAATCGTACTTTTATTTCAGTATCTTTGCAGATTAGGTCTAAGAATCGCAAGACCTATTAATTAATATATATATTATTATTATCAGACGTTATTATAGTGTAGGTAGTTTTCCTATGTTTTACTATTCCTCTTTTCCTTTGTTAGGTGGCCCAGATGCCCCGCCCTTTCTCAGTACTTCTTTTATACTAAGTTTATTAGCTTCCTAGGTTTTATAGTATCTAATAAAAGTATTTTAATAAAATAAAAAAGAGTAAAAGTAATTACCTAGTAGCTACTATTTACTAGTATATAAGAGATATAGACCTTTCTAAGGTTTATAAATTTTTATAAGTAGTTTATTAAGAACTATTCTAAGGTATATTTCTTTTTTATTAACTAACTATTTACTAAGGTAGTAGAAGAGTAAGTAATTATAAAGAAAACTAAAGAAGCCTTTTATAAAATCTACACTATATTTACTTATACCTTTATCTTATAGTATTTTAACCTTATATTACTTATTTAGGTTAAAATAAATATATTTAACTTTATAATAAAGGTAGTACTAAGCTAGCTTTATAAGGAAGCCTAGTGCCCTATAGCTTATATATTATAAAAACTTTAAGAAGTAAAGTTATACTATAGAGCACTAGAGGCTAAGTTACTTATAATTTAAGAAGTAGCTATATATTAGAGTTATTATTTTTTATATACCTAGTACTATATTATATTTTTAAT
>NW_026851243.1:0-1143 GCF_030913465.1 Colletotrichum navitas
GACTTTATATCCTAAAACCTTTTATAGAAAAGGTATTTACTTTTACTTATAACAAGAAGTTTTACTTTAGGTGTAATAGAATACTTACTAAGCTTTAAAGCTTCTATATCCTTAGAAAAGTAAAGTTAGTAAAAGCTTATATTACCTACTGCCTAGTATACTAAGGTAACTAGATAAATTACTAGAAGGCTATAGGATTTTTTTAACTTATTATAATACCTAGTATACTTTATTATACTATTTTTATAGATTTTATTATAAATATACTAGAAGTCTTAACCTAAGGTAGTGTAGTAAGGTTAGGTAGTATAGTTACAAGAATTACGTAGTAGTTAATTTAAGGGATAAATTAATAGGAAAGCTACCTACCTATTAAAAAGGGATTTATAGACCTAAGAAAGGATCAGAAGGAATAATTATTAATATATAATTATTATTATTAGCCTTAATACTCTATATAGAAATACACTACTAGTTATTACTACACTTTTATTTATTTAGTAAAATTTACTTTTTTATAATTACTTTATTAACTTATACTTTTATTTTAATATCTTTATAGATTAGGTCTAAGAATTATAAGACCTATTAATTAATATATATATATTATTATTAGACGTTATAGTAGTATAGGTGTTTTCCTATGTTTTACTATTCCTCTTTTCCTTTGTTAGGTAGCCTAGATGCCTTGCCTTTCTTAATAGTGCCTAGAGGTAGATCTACTTCTTTAGTATAGGTATTTTATACTAGACTATAGACAGGCTTTTCTATGCAGTTATAATAGATTTATAGTTAATAAAAACATAAATATAATATATTATTAATATTTAGTAATACTTCTACTTAATTAATAGTAGAACTAGTAAAAGATATAGTAGCTATATACTCTTATAGACTAATTTATAGGATAAGATAGACCCTAAAAGCCTCCCTTAAAGTAGTAAGAATATACTAAGATTTATTAAGTGTATATATATTCTTTTTCTATTTTTAACCTCTCTTTTTATTTTATATTTCCTTTTTTAATTATAAGTATATAAAATAGATTATTTAACTTATAAAATAATTTATAGATCTAAAATATACTAATATAATAATTAATAGTAGTTTTACTAAGCTAATAAGTAAAGTAAAGCACTAGTT
>NW_026851244.1:0-1138 GCF_030913465.1 Colletotrichum navitas
TAAGGACAAAGCGTCTATATTAATTCTAGGAGCGTCTATATTAATTCCTTATAATATACTATTATAAAATAAAGTTATAGATCTAAGTAGTTAAAGTAGTATATCTAAATAGACTATCTTTATAGTATTTTAGTTAAATAGTTAGTAATAACTTTATAGTTAAATATATAACTAGTAAAAATCTTAATTTATAACTAAAGAATAACACTAGCTAAAAGAACAAAGGTAGGTATATATTACTAGACGTCTTAAGGAATATTTAGCTTATTCTTTATTAACGTAGAGAAGTAGTTTAAAGAAAACTACTTTACTATTAAGAAAGTTAATAAGTAGAATAATATTTATACCTTTACCTAATCTTACTTTAAATATACTAAGGTATAAAGTAACTAAACTTAGCGCTAATAGCTAATAAGGTTCTATAATAACTTTACCCTTTAACTTTAGTAATTCCTTTATAAACCTAGGGAATATAACTCCTTAAATATATATATTATACTTATAGAAGAATAATACTAAGTGCTATAAGATATAGTACCTAGATTATATTATAACCTAGTGTATATTAATAATACTACTAACTAAAATAATATAGTTAGTAATATAGTACTATAAAAATACACTAGGATATATAAGATCTAATATAGATACCTATAAAGACCCCTATATAGTAGACTTTTTAATATAAAGGAGGAGAATACTACTTTATAGAGATCTTATAATAATAATAATAAGCACTTAAGAAACTACTACCTATATAATAATAGTCCTTAAAGAAACTATAAAGGATACTAGAACTATAGTAACTATTAATAAAATACTAAGGACTAATATAACTACTAAGATAACTTAGACTACTATAAGTATAACTAGTAGCCTTAGTAGAAAAATAAATAATAAAGTAGTTAAAGATAATAAGTAAAATACACTATTAATCTAATAAAAAAACAAAGTCTAATTTATTTAAGAATATAATAAAGACATAGATACTTATATTAATAAGCTTATTAAAGATAAGTATACACTTAAAGAAACAGAGAATTTCTTAATCTTAGTAGTAATATAAACTTTATCTTAATACTAAAGGACCTAGACTATAAGCAACAGAGGAGCTAGAGATAGTTACTAAAGATCCTAA
>NW_026851245.1:0-1090 GCF_030913465.1 Colletotrichum navitas
GAGAAAACAAGAGATAGTAACTTATTTATATATATATACTCTTCTTTATATATTAGTATTATTATTATTATTATTTATATACTTATTTCTTATATTTTTATTTTCTTCTTGTTTATTATATTTAGGTATAGTATCTTTATCTATTATATTTATAGTATTTATTATATTATAAAATAAAACCTTTCCTAGAGGTTTAGTTAAAATATCTGCTATATTATCTTTTGTATTTATATAATATAGATATACCTGTTTATTTATTATAGTATCTCTAGTAAAGTGATATTTTATATTTATATGCTTAACTTTTTATGGAATTCTAGATTTTCTGCTAGCTTTTAAGCTGCTTTATTATCTATTAATATTCTAGGTTTATCTAAATCATTAAACCCTAGATTTATTCTTATATAGTTATAGCTATTATATAAATATATAGCTTCTTTTATAGCCTCTGTTAAAGCTATATATTTAGCTTTATAGGTACTTAAAGCTACTGTTTTTTGTTTTATAGAATTCTAGCTAATAAGATTATAATATCTATAAGTATATATATAACTAGAGGTAGATCTTCTATTATTAAGATCTTCTGCCTAGTTAGAATTAGTATAACCTATTATATTAAAATTATTAATATTATTATAGTTATAATATATTCCTAAATTATTATATTTATTTAAATAACCTTATATTCTATTAAGGGTAATAAAATGCTCTTTAGAAGGGTTACTTATATATCTAGAACAAGTTATAATAGAAAGGGTTATATTTATTTTTGTTTTTAGTGCTAAATATATTAAAGCTGTTAAATAGGCTTTGTACATGCATGTACTTAGTAAAACATAGAGGTAAATTAACTTCTTATTAGGTGACTAAATAGGTCTACTCTACTATTATTATATAAAGCAGTTATATACTGCTTAAGTATAACTTAAGTTATTCTAGCTAACTAAAAGGTATAATCCCTCTTAATATAACTAAGGGCTAAATAACTAGTCTATGCCTTTAACCTTAAATTATAAACTATTTATAGTTAACTAACTAGGTGTTATATAATTATTAGTATTAATATTCTAACACTTACCTTTCTTCTTTT
>NW_026851246.1:0-1071 GCF_030913465.1 Colletotrichum navitas
ATTTTACTAGGTATCTAATATCCTTTTATAGTTTAACTTTAAATTATTTTTTTAAATACTTTTCTTATAGTTACTTATTAGTAAATAAGCTTAATATCTATATATATATATTTATCTTTAGTAAAGGTAAAGGTTATACTATAATATTACTATATACACTAGTGCTTACTAGTAAAAGTACTATCTAAACTAAGCCTCTTCTTTCTTAATAAGTAAAGTCTAGTTATATTATTAAAGAAGACTTATATTATATATATAGATTACTATATATACTACCTTTAGCTATAGTTTATAAAGTAGTCTAGAGGACAAAAGTATCTTTACTATATAAGTAATAATTTTATATTTTACTTTCTCTCTACTGCTTATAAGCTTTTTTATATTTAGTAAAGGGAGCTCTATATTTATCTTAAGCTATTAGTATATAGGTAATATAGCTAGAGGTAGTAAGTTATATAATATACTACCTACTAGTAGAATCCTTTACCTTTGCCTATATATAAGGATACTACTATACTTATGCTCCTACTTTACCTTATTAACTAGTTAACTATTAATAACTATAATTTAACTACCTTTTCTTAACCTTTATAATATTATAAAATATAGGATCCCTATTAATTAACTAGTAAAAAAACTAATATTAATTAATAGTTAATTATTACTAATAACTAGTAATTAATAAGGCTTACTATTATAGGAGTTTACTTAGCCTACTATTACCTAGTAGACTACTAACTAAGTTAAGTATTATTAAGGCTACTTTACCTCTACAAGAAACACTATAGCGTCTATTACACTATTAGAACCTTTTTAATAAGTAAGAATCTCTTTTATACTAACTATAGCGCTATTAAGAAGAGACACTTAAGTAGTAATAATTACTACCTTATTTAACTTTTCTTTTTATCTTTATATTTACCCCTTTAGAAAACTATCTTTATTTACTTTATATATATAAAACTAACCTAGCACTATCTAGACTTATAAGTATAAGTTATATTAGGAAAAGACTTACTACTTAATTACTACTATAAAAGTTATATAGTAATTACTACTAATTAACCTTAT
>NW_026851247.1:0-1050 GCF_030913465.1 Colletotrichum navitas
ATTAAGATAGTCCTTATATTATATTATATAAAAGAAGTAGTAAATCTTATATAGATTAAGTCTACTATAGTAATACTAAAGTTTACTACTCTTACTACTATAACTTTTATACTTATTTATTAAGTTAGGCCTATATTATTACTAGTTATTACTTAAGGTTTATAAATATTATTAGGCTTTATTTAGTTATATAGATAATAGGTTACTATTACTATTTTTACTTATACTACTCTAGGCTAATATAACTATATTAGATATTATTTAAGAAGCTATTATATATTTTAATAAGCCTATTAAATATTACTAACTTATACTATACTTTTTTAACTTCTTTATTTATCTAAATATAAAACTTATTATTATTAATAATAATAATAAGGTATAAGGTAATTTATTAATAGTCTTTAGGTATAAAGACACCTTAATTAAGAAGGAAGTTATAAAAAATTAATAGTAGTGATTTACTAGTAGTACTAAAGAGGGCTTTATCTTATTTATTAAAGTAATATTAAAAGTCCTTCTAGAGCTTATAACCTATAAGGGTATATTTAGCCTATTTAGCTATATAATAGGTAAAGTAAAAGTAAATAGTAGAAAAGTCTTACTTATTAAAAAGGATTTCTTAGCTATACTTCTTAATATAGCCTTTTTACTAGCTATTATAGATCTAACAGGAGGAGTAAGGCTATAGTAAGTAATATAAAGTAATATAGTGCAAAGGTAAAGTATAATAGTAGAGTAGTAAAATAAGGCAAGTAATAATAAAGAGCTAAATAAATAATATAGGACAAAAGCTAGGTATAAGTATAGGTTATTTATTAAGGTTACTTTTCTTTATAAGAGGAAATAGGTAATAGGATATATACCCCTAGGTATATACCTAGATATATACTAATAAGGTAATCCTATATCTTACCTATTTATCTACTATATAAGGCACTTGTCTTATAACAAGTGCTTCCCTCTTAAAGGACTTTATCCTCTTTTACTAAAAAAATATACTAAATAGTAGTATATATAAATATAAAGTATAAAAATTACCTTTCTTCT
>NW_026851248.1:0-1047 GCF_030913465.1 Colletotrichum navitas
CTATAGATAAGTAAGCTCCTTATAAAGCTTTAGAAGCTTTTTACTTACTTTTTTTTTTTTATTTTACTTCTTTTATTATATATTTAACTTTATACTATAAAAGTATTAGTAATAGTAAAGGAATTATAGTAATAAAAGACTTATATATAAAGCTACTAAAACCTTATTATAAGGCTTCTTTACCTTAATATAGGTTTAATAATAAGTAAAGCCTTTACTAATTAATAAGGAGCCTTTATATAGTAATAATAAGTATAAGGTATATTAACTAAAATTAAATAAGCCTTAATAAATTCTAGAAGAGCTAGGGCTTATAATCTTTTATCTTGTCTTTAAGATTTAACTTTTTTATTTTTTATATAACTAATATATTTAGTATTATAGTAAATAAAGAAGTAAAATTAATAACTCTTAACCTAAGAAAGTAACTACTTATATAGGTCTTAAGGTAAGACCTTTAAAGAAGACTAATATTATAACTAATAAGTTATAAGTAATATTACTTACTAGATAACTAGTAAGTAGTATAGTATTTATATAAACTAATAATAGTTAAGACAAATAACTCCTTAGGTTAAGAAAAACTATAGTATAAGTTATATATAATAAAAAGGACTAATAAATAATAAGTAGTCTTAAGTAAAATACTAATATACTAAGGGTAGTCTATAGTAAAGGACTAATATTTAGATATTAGTCCTAGATACACTAATAGAATTAGGACTTATATATAGAATAGACTTAAATATACTAAAGAATAACTTTATAGCTCTTTAGTAATTAACTTCTTATAATATAATTTATTTAAATAACTTTTAGTATTTAACTTAGTAATTTAATTAATAAAGCTATATAAGCTACCTTTATAACTATTAACTACCTAACTAATTACTAAGTAATTAATAGACTAGTAAGCTAATACTACTATTAACTAAGTATTAACTTAGCTTATTCTTAGTAGAAACCTTACTATTAAATTACTAACTATAATATTAAAATAGTATATAAATAAAGAATAAGAAATTAACTTAATAAATAATATATTAT